>NC_062568.1:66496578-66798947 GCF_022837055.1 Prionailurus viverrinus
ATTTCTAGGAACTTGTCAATTTCTTCCAGATTGTCCATTTTATTGACATATAATTGCTCATAATATTCTTTTATTATTGTTGTTATTTCTGCTGTGTTGGTTGTGATCTCTATTCTTTCATTCTTGATTTTATTTACTTGGGTCCTTTCCTTTTTCTTTTTGATCAAACTGGCTAGTGGTTTATCAATTTTGTTAATTCTTTTTTTTTAATGTTTTATTTATTTTTGAGACAGAGAGACAGAGCATTAATGGGGGAGGGTCAGAGAGAGAGGGAGACACAGAATCTGAAGCAGGCTCCAGGCTCTGAGCTGTCAGCACAGAGCCCGACGCGGGGCTTGAACTCACGGACCATGAGATCATGACCTGAGCTGAAGTCAGACACTTAACCGACTGAGCCACCCAGGCGCCCCTCAATTTTGTTAATTCTCTCAAAGAACCAGCTTCTGGTTTCATTGATCTGTTCTACTGTTTTGTTTGTTTGTTTGTTTTTGATAGCATTAATTTCTCCTCTAATCTTTATAATTTCCTGTCTTCTGCTGGGTTTGGGTTTTATTTGCTGTTCTTTTTCCAGCTCTTTAAGGTGTAAGGTTAGGTTGTATATCTGAGATCTTTCTTCCTTCTTTAGCAAGGCCTGGATTGCTATATAGTTTCCTCTTATGACTGCCTTTGCTGTGTCCCAGAGGTTTTGGGTTGTGGTATTATCATTTTCATTGGCTTCCATGAACTTTTTAATTTCCTATTTAACTTCTTGTTGGCCCATTCATTCTTTAGTAAGATGTTCTTTAGTCTCCAAGTATTTGTTACCTTTCCAAATTTTTTCTTGTGGTTGATTTCGAGTTTCATAGCGTTGTGGTCTGAAAATATGCACAGTATGATCTCAATCTTTTTGTACTTGTTGAGGGCTGATTTGTGTCCCAGTATGTGGTCTATTGTGGAGAATGTTCCATGTGCACTGGAGAATGCATATGCTGCTGCTTTAGGATGAAATGTTCTGAATATATCTGTTTAGTCCATCTGGTCCAGTGTGTCATTCATAGTCATTGTTTCCTTGTTGATTTTTTGATTAGATGATCTGTCCACTGCTCTAAGTGGGGTGTTGGAGTCCCCTACTATCATGGTATTATTATCAATGAGTTTCTTTATGTTTGTGATTAATTGATTTATATATTTGGTTGCTTCTAAATTTGGCACATGAATGTTTACAATTGTTAGGTCTTGGTGGATAGACTCCTTGCTTATGATATAATGCCCTTCTTCATCTCTTGATATAGTCTTTATTTTAAACTCTAGATTGTCTGATATAAGTATGGCTACTCTGGCTTTCTTTTGTTGACCATAAGAATGATAGATGGTTCTCCATCCCCTTACTTTCAATCTGAAGGTGTCTTTAGGTCTAAAGTGGGTCTCTTGTAAATAGCATATAGATGGATTGTGTTTTCTTATCCATTCTGTTACCCTATGTCTTTTGATTGGAGCATTTAGTTCATTGACGTTTAGAGTGAGTACTGAAAGATAGGAATTTATTGCCATTATGTTGCTTGTAGAGTTGAAGTTTCTGGTGGTGTTCTATGGTCCTTTCTAGTCTTTGTTGCTTTTGGTCTTTATTTATTTGTTGTTGTTGTTGTTGTTGTTGTTGTTGTTGTTTTTATCTTTTCTCCTCTCAGAGAGTCCCTCTTAAAATTTCTTGCAGGTCTGGTTTAATGGTCACAAACTCCCTTAATTTTTGTTTGTCTGGGAAACTTTTTATCTCTCCTTCTGTTTTGAATGACAGCCTTGCTGGATAAAGAATTCTTGGCTGCATATTTTTCTGATTCAGCACATTGAATATATCCTGCCACTCCTTTCTGGCCTGCCAAGTTTCTGTGGATAGGTGTGCTGCAAACCTGATCTGTCTTCCCTTGTAAGTTATGAACTTTTTTTCCTTTGCTGCTTTCATGATTCTTTCCTTGCCTGAGTATTTTATGAATTTGACTATGGTATGCCTTGTCGATGGTCAATTTTTGTTGAATATCATGGGAGTCCTCTGAGCTTCCTGGATCTGTGTCTGTGTCTGTATCTCTCCCCACGTTAGGAAAGTTTTCCACTATGATTTGCTCACATAATCCTTTTCCCCCTATTTCTCTCTCTTTCTCTTCTGGGACCCCTATGATTCTGATGTTGTTCCTTTTTAATGAGTCACTGATTTCTCAAATTTTTAAATTGTGCTCTTTTGCCTTAATCTCCCTCTTTTTTTTCTGCTTCATTATTCTCCATAAGTTTGTCCTCTATATCACTGATTCTCTGTTCTGCCTCATCCATCCTTGCTGCCCTGGCACCCATTCGAGATTGCAGCTCAGTTATAGCATTTTTTTATTTCATTCGGGCTAGCTTTTACTTCTTTTATCTCCACAGCAAGGGATCCTAATCTATTTTCGACTCCAGCTAGTATTCTTGTTATCATGATTCTAAATTCTGGCTCAGACATCTTGCTTGTATCTGTGTTGGTTAAGTTCCTGGCAGTCGTTTCTTCCTGCTCTTTCTTTTGGGGTAAATTCCTTCATTTCATCATTTTGAAGGGAGAAAAGGAATTAATGAGGTTAAAACCTTAAAATTAAAAAAATATTACAATTAAAAAAATATTACAATTAAAAAATTAAAAACAAACACACACACAAAATTGAATAAATGATGCTAGATCCTAGATGTGTGTTGGCTTGGGTGTTGAAAGGGGATTGATAGATTAGAGAAAAAAGGGGAAAGAGAGAAAAAAAAGGAAATCATTTGAAAATTTGAAAAAGTGAATACACTGAGGTAGATTAAAATCAAATGATGGAAGTAAAATAGACTTTGAAAAAAATTACACAAAAGTAAAAAATATGGTAGAAAAAATTAAAGAAAATATTTTTAATAAAAGTTGAAAATAAAAATGAATTTTTTCTCTTTCTGTATTCAAGAAAAAGAAAAGAAACAAAAAAGAGAAAAAGGAAAAAAATAAAGAAAATTGAATAGATGGACTGGTGAACAGACTGAAATACGACTGAAATTACTTCGTTTTCCTCTAGAAGTCATACTATGAAGCTCTTTATAGTCCATCAACTAAGCAAGCGGAGAGACTTGTGTTCCTGAAGAGCAAGGTTGGCCCAGTTGCGCGGGGCTTAGTGTAATGGCTCCATTCTCCACTAGATGGCGCTGCTTAGCTTACTGGGGTGGATTGTTCTGGCCCTTGTAGATGTGTGTGCATGCGCAGGAGTGATGAAAATGGAGTTACCCATCTATCCAGTCTCTAGTATCAGGACTCTGATCTGCCCCATCAGCAACCGCGCACCTGTCCTTTGTATTCAGCTTCTGTCCACTCCCTGCTTTTACACTGTCTGTGACCAAGCCCCAGGCAGAACCTCCCTCCTGGGCTTTATCTCAGATGCAGCTGTTTTTCCTGACCTCCTATTTCTGAGGTACTATGGCTTTGACCCGTTTAGCCCCTCTGCGGAAGGGTCTCACGGAGCAATGGCTGGGTGCTGGCCTCATCCGGTAATGTGTGCGGAACCACGCTGGTGCCCACTTCCAGAGACTGCGGGTGCCAGCCCGCTCCAGAAAAAGTTCACGCGACCGAGTAGCAGCAGCGTTTCAGGAATTATGGAAAATCGCAACACACATCTGGCACCAGGCTTCACCCCCAGCGACCTTGTTCCAGCACCAGCAAAAGTGATTGTTCTCCTGGGTCCACTAGGGCCTTGCCTTTGGGGGACCCACACAGCCTCAAGTAGGTGTCCTCCCACCACCAGCTCTCCCCGCGTGGCCCAAAGACCTCCGGATTTCACTCTGCTCCGGGGGGTTTGCGCTCACCAAAGCACTGCCAGGTATCGAGCCGCGGAGTTTGAGACTCTGCACTCTCCCTGTTTATAGAGTCTTAATGGAATTTAAACCCTCTCCTTTCTCCTTTCTCCTTTTTAGTTCAGTCCCTGCAGATGTTTCCACTTGTCCACTTTCTCTCCAGCTGCTTTTGGGGGGGGGGTGCTTTTCCTGTATTCTCCCCCCTACCCCTGTCTCCGTTCTCTCTCTCTGCAAGCAAAAATGGTTCCCTGCCCTCCGTGGCTTCTCCCTCCCCCAGTTCACTTCTCCACCCCGCCTACCTGCTGAATTCTGTGGTTCAGGTTGTGCAGATTGTTGCGTTAATCCTCAGGTCAGTTTTCTAGGTGTGCAGGATGGTTAGTGTCAGTCTGGCTGTATTTCATGGACGCGAGACACAAAACAACTTTCATGCTGTTCCTCCATCTTGGCTCCTCCCTCAGTAAATAGGCATTTAAAAAAAATAAAAGCAGGTAACATTTCCGTGGGGATTGGGTTTGTAGCTTTGAATGAGATTGGCTGGAGTAGAGTGGGAGCTTGTCAAGGAAACTGCCTAGGTAAGAGCCACAGTCTTAGTCCAGTTGGTGGCCCAGCAGGTTTTGGGGGCTGAGCTGGTAAAGACTTTCTCCAGTGGGGTGCTCCTTGCCAGAGGGAGGGGGTGTGGTTTGGAAACAGGTAGTGTCACAGCTCATCTAGCTCTGGAGCTTGGTAAATTTTTGAAGATAAAAGTAACTTAAATATTTATTTCTTGGAATTTCCCATTATATTTTTATATTTGTCAACTAGAGGAGGCACCTTGTGTAGACAACGCTATTTCTGAGGCTTTAGCGCGAATGGTTTGTTAATAGCTGAAAGCTCTAATTGAATAGAGCAAATCATGTTGTACTACTATGTGAGATACAGAGAGGAATAACATAATTGAATCTAGTGGAGAGGAGACAGATTAGAGGCAAGATCAGTTAGGAATAATTAGCTGACTGTAAAATTGGCAGAGTATGGGGACTGACTAAATGTGGGAAACCAGGGAAAGGGAATCGTTGATAAGGCTACTGGATTTCCAGCAAGGTGATTGGGAAGTTGGTAATGCCCGTGACTGTGAGTGTAGCTGCTGTCCAAGCACCATTTTAGCTGCCACACACAAATATGTCATTTTGCAAAATCTTCCCAACCATGCCAGAACCCAGATGAAAAGATGTAGAGAGAACAGGATCATGGTGGCAGAGAAGAGATGTTCAGTTTTATAGACATGGCTATTCAGCAGTGAGTAGAGCATTTGTGTGGAGATATCCAGTAAGTAGTGGGGCATGAGATCTATCAGGATTTCCATCCACCCACTGAGTATTAACGAGGTAAGTCCTACCAAGAGGCTGAGGAGGAGACTTTAACTGAAGCTCTGTATCTTTAATCACCATTCTCTTTTGCAACTTTTCTACAAATGGTATGAGACTGAGCTTTCAATAGTCTCTCTTCTTCTCTAGCTTCAGAAACACAATTAAAGCCTCACAAGTAGTACTCCTTTCTAAACATGCACTTATGTTAATGAGAAAAGTTCACTTATTTTATGTGGGGGTAAGTGTTTATTTTTCTGACACATGATAAGCAGTATGAGGCTGCAATATTTCAGATATTATGGAATGTGAAGATTTGAAGATAGAGAATTTTATTTCCTTTTTCTAGCAAGATGGTAAAATTTCTTAAAAAGATAGGGAACTGAATTTTAACTTGATTTTTTAGGTTAATTTTAAATTTGATTAGAGGTGTGGTTCAGAAGTTTTGTGTGGCTACAAGACCTACAGCATTGAAGTTAGTAAGCAGAAGAACTTTTTCCCTCCACCAGCTGGTATTTTAGAGATGTTAATCTACTAGGACTGCCAAAACAAAATACCAGAGGCTAGGTGGCTTAAATAATAAAGTTATTTTCTCATAGTTCTGGAGAAAACCTAAAAGATGGAGATCTAGATGCTGGCAGAGATGGTTTCCTCTGAGGGCCATAAGGGAGAAAACTGTTCTAGATTTCTCTTCTTGGCTTGTAGATGGCTGCCCTCTTCCCACAGTGGTCTCTCTATGCAGACATGCCCCTGACTTGTGTCCAAATGTCCTCTTTTTATAAAAATACCAGTCAGGTTGACTTAGGGTTTTCCCAAAGAGCCTCATATTAACTTAGTCGCCTCTTTAAAGTCCCTCTCTCCAAATACAGTTACATTTTGAGGTACTGGGGATGAGGGCTTCAACATATGAATTTGATGGGACATAATATAGCTAATAACATTATATGAACTGAACTTAATTTCTTTTCCCACCACTGCTTTTTATCTGTACTTATTTGAATTTTTCTCTGACCCTTGATAAAGTCTGGGTAAGTCCTAAAATGTATCCAGTCCCCTTGCCATATTTAATGCAAAGTCTTCTTTTAGGTTTTAAAAGTTCTTTTTCTAGGGGGTGCCTGGATGGCTCAGTTGGTTGAGCATCTGACTCTTGATTTCAGCTTATATCATGATCCCAGGGTTATGGGATCAAGTCCTGCATCCGGCTCCATGCTGAGCATGGAGCCTGCTTGAGATTCTCTCACCCTTTGGCCTTCTCCCTAACTTGTGCTCTCTCTCAAAAATAAAAATAAAAATAAATAAATAAATAAATAAATAAATAAATAAATAAATAAATAGTATTATTCTATATAAACAACAGCAACAACAAACTTTTCTCCCAGCTTTAGTTCAGGACCTGCAGTAAGAAAAGGGGCAAAAGAGGACATGTATACCTCTTCATTATTTTCTTGTCTTGCTCTTTCATTTCCCAGTCTCCTGTCTATGTTACCTCTGCATCTTCCAGACATGGGTGCAGGGTTGTGAGGAGGGAGGAGAGGTATGGGACAGAAGACGTACTACTGGTTGGCTGGAGTGATCATTTGACTCTGGGTGCCTCTTGTAAGACAGATACCCGGTTGTCTTGAGACATTTGTCATGTCCCAGGTGTGAAAAATTCAATCTCTATCTGCCTTGTTACTATGACTCCTCAGTCCCTGCTTCAACAGTACATCCTACAGAGACTCTGTTTTGGGACCTTGACTTAACCTCATTACCTCCCACAGTGCCCACTTGGACCATCATTGCTCTGCTCAACTCTAGGATCCACAATGATCCTCTCTCCTTGCTCTGTTTTCAAGGCCAGGTCCAGGTTGGCCTCTTGCTTCTAAACTTTTCCAGGTAAGAGTCTCTGTACCCCATTAACTTTGGTGGATACAAGCCAGGCCCCTGACAGATTCTCTGGAAGCTCTCCTCCTTATCTAGCTTGAAGGGTTGTGTGTTTGTGAATACTTTTCTGAATTCTACCATGAGATGGGTAGAGAGAATGCACTACGTGCTGACTACTCTCTCTGAACAACTCTCCACTATTCATCACTTTGCCTCCTTTTATTTTTGGGATTGAGTTTCTAGATCAACTTTTTTGGGTGACCCCAAAGCAAAATATAGGTAATGTGGCTCTTCATAGTGTTCTCTGCTCTGGGGCTTTAGAGGAGAATCAGAGGCAACAGGAACACGCCTACTTATACTGCTATATAAGTCAGTAATTTTACTATTGAGATCATTTAAACACAAAGTTTAGACGTAGTGTATATCTAAAACAGAACAAGATGGCTTAATTTCCAGACCTGTCTTCTCAGAGTATTGCTTCCGTCAATATGGTTGGACCAGTTTAGGGTGTGGATTAGTCTCAGATCCTTTCATCATTGTTTCGGGGTGGTTCCCTCCATACAGGCAAATGGATAGACTGAGCACATTGGAGTTATTTTGCAGGCTACAGTTCACAAGGAGACCATTTCCAGAAGCCCTGTTTAAGGTCTCTTAGGCATCTTTCCCAGAAAGCTGGAATGAAGAGGCTTCACTTAGCATCCATTGATGTCTGATCTTTTGTGTTCCTGATCCTCAACTAATGGCCTAATTCTGATCTACTGTATTCTGAATTTTGGCATGACCACCAGACTCAAACAACCTGTGTTCCTGTGCTATTTCTGCTTTACTCTTGATTACAACCTGGGCCTGATTTCTGCTTCTCCTTTGCTTGGGATCTGGTATCTGGGGCTTTGAATTTGCTTCACTATGATTCATCTTGTTGTCACGACGCAGAAGGAAAGATCCTGCCAGTGCTTTCACAGTTTGCTAACTAATAAAGATTTCAAAGGTTAATATATCTAATTCCAAAAGCCTTTTCTTCGATTTCATCTTTATTATTATTGAAGTCATTTTTAAAACATGGGAGAAGACATAGGTTTGCCTTCTCTTCAAAGACAATGTAAGTTTTGAAAAATGATGAGAAAATTAAATCCTGACAGAGACTCAGACTGTTGTCCCTCTTCTAGGTACTTATACTGTGTGAGCTGATCATAAATGGGCTCATAAATGCAGCCCAAAAGTGTAAAACAGTCTGCAGCAACTTAATGGAAATCAGAGATTCTACTCCTGGAAAAACTGAAAAAAGGAAAAAGCTCTTTTTGTCCATAACCTGGCATTTCCTCAATAGTTAGAAGATTGCCATGGCTTGGACGTGATAGAACTTATCAATATGGACAAGCAGATGGGAGAAGGAAGTGGAGTTGGGAAAAACATAGAAAGTGGACCTCCAGGACCAGCTTGGTGTCGACCACACAGAGCACAAAAAGCACGATATGCACATGAGTGGTTTGGGCAGGTATTTATTTTCAAACCTGGTTCAGAAAGAGCCTACTCATGCCTTGAGCAAAGACCCTAGTCTGTGTCATTGATGAGAAAAACATTACCTGATGTCAAAAGTTCCAGTCACTTAGGACTATAGTACCCAAAGGACAGTTGTCTATAATAAAGTTTTAACCAGGCCATATGAAATGAGAAGGATAATGTAGTGATTTTTCTTTAAACCTAAATTTATTTATTTTAAGGAACTGCTTTTTATTCTGAGATTTGTTCTCTCTTAGTTTATTTTTTTGGTATCAATATGTGTTTTTTTTTTAAATAAAACAACAGTGTTAGTGAATAGCAATTCTTTGTTTTTATATCTTTGCTTAGCAAATTAAAGATTAACAACCTTATATTGATCCCCAAAATGTTTTTGAAAATATTACTAGTTTATAAAATTGAAACATTCTGGAAGTTTTGAGATAAGCCACAACACTATCTAGTGAAATACCCTTGACAAAGAAACAGGAAACCTAATCAGGAAGAGACCGTGTTCTTTGGATGGTGGCAAACAGAATGTGGGACAAAAATGGCATCAAATTCAGACCAATTCCCTAAGTCAGCAGCAGGTGCTGAGCCTGTCATAAATGTCACCTATGGGGTTTCCTATCAATGCTATTTCTGAATACCATTTGAAAATGTTGTTTTCTTATTATTAACAGTAAATCAGGAAGACAACAAAGATTTTATAAGAAGTATTGATAAAGTACAAATTATGATTTTATAGTTACAGATAAAATGAATAGTTAATGTTATCATAAGTGTGTGAGCACTTAAAAACACTAGTTTATCATCACTGATTGGTTAGTGTCACAAAGAAAGAGATGCTATTGAATTATCTGTCAAGGCTGAACAAAATCAGCTCCCTTTAGGAAATGCCCCTACTTGGAGCCCATGGTTTCCTCCTCTGAACTCCCATTATGTTATATCCCTATCAGGGATGCCAATATTGGATATTGGGTAGGTCACTGCTCTGGAACAATTCTAAGGCTAAACATGGGCTCAAAGAAATAGAATGTTATGAATGGTCATTGATATCTGCCAAGGAATCTGAAAGAGAAGTAGTGGACATATTTGTGGTGGCGATGTATTTGGTGTATTTGCCATTTCAGGTCAATGCTCCATAGCATATACTGCTCCAGATTGTACTTACCTGTGTATTTATACAGAAAACTGTTTCTCATCATAATGCCTCCTGTGAATCAAAGATAAAAGTGGGTTTTTGTAAAATGGATTGTGCTTTTCCATTTGAGCCATGCTTTATTTTTTTTTTATTTATTTAAAAAAAAAATTATTTTTTCAACGTTTATTTATTTTTGGGACAGAGAGAGACAGAGCATGAACGGGGGAAGGGCAGAGAGAGAGGGAGACACAGAATCGGAAACAGGCTCCAGGCTCTGAGCCATCAGCCCAGAGCCCGACGCGGGGCTCGAACTCACGGACGGCAAGATTGTGACCTGGCTGAAGTCGGACACTTAACCGGCTGCGCCACCCAGGCGCCCCGAGCCATGCTTTAATCAACAAAGAATGTCTCGCAAAAGAAAATGGTCTTGGAACAATAGAATTGTGCTCCGCCCTAGAATTTAGAGATGAGAAAAGCGTTGATGTCTTTGCCACGTAAGTGTGGTTGGCTGATCATCATCAGCAGCACCATTAGACTAGTCAAACTACAGAATTTCAGGGCCCTGCCTCTCCATTTCTCAACCAGAACCTGCATTTTGACAATATACCCAGGCGATTCTCGTTCTGTTGAGGAAAACAGGACCCGAGGACTAGCAGACAGAACCTTGTCTATTATGGCAAGATGGGGGCATTCTTAGCACAAGGTTAGGAGAGGAGCCGAGTGTGGCTGGGACTCGGGGCAGGCCAATTTGTCAGGAGGGTTGAAAGGAACAGCTGCATCATAGGAAATGCTGCCAGGGTGTGCCTTGGAAAGTCATTGCAAACTCACAGGGCTCCTTCCTGGGAGGAGATGAGGCTCCTGTAAGTTCCCAACCAGCTTTTGGCTGGAGTTGGGACTCAAAGATTAATCAGTGGGGAGCAGGGCTCTGAGGTCTCATAAACAAAAGGGTAGAGAAGTAGTTTTGCCCCTCCATTCCACTTCCCTCAGGCTGCTCATTAAAATAATCTGGGGAGCCTCAGAAACTCTCCAGTGCCTGGGTACCATCCCCAGAAATTCTGATTTAATTGGTTTGAGGTCTGTCCCAAGTCGATTGTTGATGGTTATGTGCAAACAGCATGGTGAAGTCTGTAATATTTTACTTCTTCAAGGATTTTTTAAATAAAGACCTGCAGGGGAAAAACTAATAAGTATTTATACTCCATAGAAAAAGCAGCTCTACCACAGCATAAGTATATGCTATATAAATTAATACAAAAAATAGTGTAAACATTTAATTAGAAATATCTTTTTTAAGGGTGCCTGGTTTGCTCAATCGGTTAAGCGTCTGACTCATGGTTTCAACTCAGGTCATGATCTCATGGTTCCTGAGTTCAAGCCCCACATCAGACTCTATGGAGCCTGCTTAGGATTGTCTCGCTCACCCTCTCTCTCTACCCTGCCCCGCTCGTGTGCTCTCTCTCTCTCTTTCTCTCAAAATAAATAAACTTAAAAAAAAGTAAAAAATTAGAAAAAAAAAAAAAGAATTGCGAGGCTTGGATGTGCCCTATGACCTCGTGCCAGTGATTAACCTGATCATGCATGGATGAAGGTGAAGAATGGGTGTTAATTAGACCATCTTAAAGTGGATCATCTCCACAAAAGTCTAATCTTGGAAATGTGGAAATTCTTTTAATTAACACCTAGTTTGTAAATTCCTGGAAAGAAAAGGAGCAAAAGACTAACTTTTATTGGGTACGCATTCTGTGCTGGGCAAGACTTTCTCGCTTTGTTTGCATAACAACCTTGTGAATTAGATATTTTTCTGAGGATAAAGGAGGCTCAGAGAGACTAAGTAACTTGGACATAGATAATAAATGCCAGATCAGGATTTGAAGTCAGGTATATCTTTCTCCAGGGCCTATGGTCTTTCTATGGCACACATGCTATGTTCCCCACGGGGCTGAAGGACCTGTGAGATCATTTTCCTTTATGTCTGTAATGATGTTTCTTAAACATGATATATGGCTGACAATTGTTTCTTTAAGAATCAACAACTGGGGCGCCTGGGTGGCTCAGTTAAGCATATGACTTCGGCTCAGGTCGTGATCTTATGGCTCATGAGTTGGAGCCCTGCATCGGGCTCTGTGCTGACAGCTCAGAGCCTGAAGCCTGCTTCGAATTCTGCGTCTCCCTCTCTCTCTGCTCCTCACCTGCTTGCACTCTGTCTCTGTCTCTCTCAAAAATAAATAAACATTAAAAAAAAATTAAAAAAAGAATCAACAACTAAATTTCATGTGAAACACAGGTAGATGTGTACAGCTGTGATCAGACTCCCCTCACTTCACATCACCTCCTATCATTCTCTTTCTGGTAAACTTTTGATTCCCATCCTATGGTGGGAAGGGATTCCCATCTTTCTCTCCCTGTGGAGCTGAAGAGTCAAATGCCGGCTTAACTCCCAGACTCTCTATCAATCCTATAACTGCTGATTCTGGCCTGGCAGTCTTTGCAAGTTTAGGTGGAGGGTCGTATTGTCCTAAACCTGAAGACGTTCAAGAGAATTCAGTGAGCTACATGGTGTTTGAGCATTGATTTGAGTTAGACCCAGGTGGAATTGGAATAGAATTGTAGGGGCGCCTGGGTGGCGCAGTCGGTTAAGCGTCTGACTTCAGCCAGGTCACGATCTCGCGGTCCGTGAGTTTGAGCCCCGCGTCAGGCTCTGGGCTGATGGCTCAGAGCCTGGAGCCTGTTTCCGATTCTGTGTCTCCCTCTCTCTCTGCCCCTCCCCCGTTCATGCTCTGTCTCTCTCTGTCCCAAAAATAAATACACGTTGGAAAAAAAAAATTTTTAAAAAGAATTGTAGCCTGAAACACTCTCAGAAATTAGTTCAGATTTAACACTCAATGTAAATGTTATGAGTTTCTGAGAAACTTGTATATCTCTAAAAACTGGTGGGACTAACTCTTCTTAATTCATTTTGGGGTTGTTTCTTCACTATAATTTAATATTTCAAGACTGCTTGCTTAAATCACTAAGGCTGAGCTCATGAGAACATTCTTTTGATGAATTTCACAAAATGGAAAGGGGAGCCTGGGTGGCTTAGTTGGTTAAGCATTTGACTTCAGCTCAGGCCATAATCTCATCGTTTGTGAGTTCAAACCCCACATCAGGCTGGCTGTTGTCAGCACAGAACCTGCTTCCGATCCTCTCTGTCCCTCCCCTGCTAGTGCATGCACGTTCTCTCTCAAAAGTAAATAAATATTAAAAAAACAAAAACAAAAATGGACACTAAATATTGAATAACTGAAATCAACTCTGTGGTTTTTATTGGATTTGAACTAGAGGAAGTTTTAAAAATGAGTGATTCTTTAAAAAATACCAATGAGGGGCGCCTGGGTGGCGCAGTCGGTTAAGCATCCGACTTCAGCCAGGTCACGATCTCGCGGTCTGGGAGTTCGAGCCCCGCGTCGGGCTCTGGGCTGATGGCTCAGAGCCTGGAGCCTGTTTCCGATCCTGTGTCTCCCTCTCTCTCTGCCCCTCCCCCGTTCATGCTCTGTCTCTCTCTGTCCCAAAAATAAATAAAAAAAACGTTGAAAAAAAAAATTTTTTTTAAAAAATAAAAAATACCAATGATTAAAAAAATCAGTAATACTTGTAAGATGGGTTTGACTATAGAAGCAGTCTTTTATTTATTTATGTATTTATTTTTATTTATTTTTATTTTATTTTTTATTAAAAAAATTTTTTTAAACGTTTATTTATTATTGAGAGACAGAGAGACACAGAATGTGAGCAGGGGAGGGGTAGAGAGAGGGGGAGACATAGAATCTGCAGTATGCTTCAGGCTCTGAGCTGTCAGCACAAAGCCCGACACGGGACTCCAACTCACAAACGGCAAGATCATGACCTGAGCCGAAGTCGGTTGTTTAACCAACTGAGCCACCCAGGTGCCCCATTTTTATTTTTTTTAATATGAAATTTATTGTCAAATTGGTTTCCATACAACACCCAGTGCTCATCCCATTGAGGAGGTGCCCTCCTCAATGCCCATCACCCTCCTTCCCCTCCCTCCCCCCCCCCCCCATCAACCTGCAGTTTATTCTCAGTTTTTAAGGTCTCTTATGGTTTGGCTCCCTCCTTCTCTAACTTTTTTTTCCCCTTCCCCTCCCCCATGGTCTTCTGTTAAGTTTCTCAGGATCCATATAAGAGTGAAAACATATGGTATCTGTCTTACTCTGTATGACTTATCTCACTTCTCCAGTTCCATCCACGTTGCTACAAAAGGCCATATTTCATTCTTTCTCATTGCCAAGTAGTATTCCATTGTGTATATAAACCACAATTTCTTTATCCACACTGAGATACCACCTCATGCCAGTCAGAGTGGCTAAAATGAACAAATCAGGAGACTATAGATGCTGGAGAGGATGTGGAGAAACGGGAACCCTCTTGCACTGTTGGTGGGAGTGCAAACTGGTGCAGCCACTCAGAAGCAGTCTTATGGTGGTTTGGGACAGTTGTATGGGCACATGATTGTCACAAGTTATGGTTTCAATACTAAGTCTGGTGTGAACATTCACTAATCTGGATAAGGGTTAGCCAAGTGGAAAATACAGTTTTGTAGCTAGTCTGAAGCTTACCCAGGGCATTACTTTGGGATATCCCCACCTCCAATTTAATGTTTGACTAATTTCCTCTTTATTTAGAGTGTAGTTGAGAGATACAATCCTGATGATAATAATATGTACGATTCTTTAGGTAGATGACTGTCCTAGGCAGTGCGTGTTAGGCACATGTATATATATTACAGTTTATGAATTTAAAAGTTCATAAATATACTTATTATAAGTATTATTATAATTATGTAAGTATACATTACTTGTTATAAGTATCATAGCACTTATAGTGCTAGCTTACATCTTATACTCTGTATCCAAAAGGAGCTATGCCATTTTCAGAGACACCAGCATCATTATACTGAGTTTCTCTGGAATTGTGCTTGGTTAGGACAGATACTGGAATTGAGGATTATTTCCCTTAAGTCCAAGGAATCCAAGTCTTACTCTGTTCCAGAGTCTGTGTGCCCTGAAGAAGCTGAGCACCAGGAGTAGCCTTGGCAGGGTTTGATCCAGCTCTTTTGTTTCCCAGTACAATTAGAAGAGCAGGGGCGGGGGAGGGGGCGGGGAAGCTCTGAGAAAGGGAACAATTCTGTATTCACAGGTTGTCTGTTATATTAAAGCTCTTCCTGGGCAGGCATTTTTGATGGAGTGAAAATCATGCAATCAAGGAGCTTTAAAAATAGACAAACATATAGCAGATTTCTTCTCTCAACAGAGAATGTACACTCCCTTCCAGGTGTTACCTCAACAAAAGAACAGAGCTGATGCTCAGAGTTCTGGCTGGATGTTGGCTGCCATTCAACCTCTTGCCTGAGCTCTTTTGTACTGCAACTCGTGAACAAACTTTCGTGTCATCCTGGTATAAGATTTCTTTTTATTTATATTGTTTTACCGCGTATAAAATAAGGGGCTGGTTTAAGAAGAGTATTTCATCCTGAGATTCTCAATATCATATGTTTCAACTTAAAAGTAGAGGGAAAAAATTCTCCCTTCTTAGGTTGAAATTCTAAAAACAACTACAAAAAAACCCCAAAACGTCCAATTTTGATGGGTCAATCAGTCACTTCTACACTGCAGAGCAAAATTGTTGTGAATTCGAAGTTTGGACAGATGACCTGTGGATTTCTAGACAGCAGAAATGCAAGTATTTTCTGGAGGGTGTGTCTTTATGCTATTCTTTGAATTTTTTTTTTTTTAATTTTTTTTTTTCAACGTTTATTTATTTTTGGGACAGAGAGAGACAGGGCATGAACGGGGGAGGGGCAGAGAGAGAGGGAGACACAGAATCGGAAACAGGCTCCAGGCTCCGAGCCATCAGCCCAGAGCCTGACGCGGGGCTCGAACTCACGGACCGCGAGATCGTGACCTGGCTGAAGTCGGACGCTTAACCGACTGCGCCACCCAGGCGCCCCTATTCTTTGAGTAACAGTGAACAGATGCAGATACTGGAGGCCATTGGCGGAGGGGGAGAAGAGGGAGAGAATTTCTATTTCTAGTTTGAGAAGAAGTCTTGATGGTATATGGTTTGATATTAGTGAGAAGATGATGGGCAATAAAAAGATTTTAATATGTTAGAGTGAAACCTGACTCCATCAGAAATCAAGGTGAGCAGAATTTGTCACTGTCACCTAGTCCCTTGTTTCATAATGCCTGCCAAATAGTGTTGTTAATCTAGTTGGTAGAATTGTCAGAAGATTTAAATCGCAATTTGGATTTCCAAGTTCTATCACAATCTATTTCTTTAGCTTAAATTCTAGGAAAAATGTAACATTAAATGTATTTTTGAAAACAAATAGAGAGGACAAGTCACATATAATTTTTATAACTCTGACCTTTCCTAGTTTTTCCCCTAATACCTACATATATTTAGTTATAGTATTTATGTGCATGCAGTTTGTGCTCCACATTTTTGTTTATTTTCTCAGAGATATTTTTTATATATGGTTTTCATAATGATTACTTCTAACAACTGCAAAATATTCCATTAAGTGAATGCACTACACTGTAGTTAACTGTTTTCCTATTGTTGGATATTTAATCTTGTAGACTCTTCTTTTTAATGAAAGTAATCAGGCTATTATTCATGTATATACATTATTAAAATACATTTGGTCTTTAGAAATCATTCTATTTAATTAAAAATATTTTTGCCTTGGAGTGCCTGGGTGGCTCAGTCAGTTGGGCATCCAACTCTGGGTTTCAACTCAGGTCATGATCTTGCATTTCGTGAGTTCAAGCCCTGCATCGGGCTCCATGCTGACAATGCAGAGCCTGCTTGGGATCCTCTCTCTCTCTCTCTCTCTCTCTCTCTTCTTCTCTCTCTTTCCCTCTCTCTCAATAAATAAATAAACCTTAAAAATATTTTTGCCTCTTGTATTTTTTTTTTTTGCCTTTCAGTGAATGGCTCATGCTTCTGTCTTTTATTCTACAATTTAGAAGAAAAGTATAATTATTGAAGTTAGTGGTGATTGTTTTAAAGGAGTTCTCAAACTTTAGTGGCTGTCGGAATCACCTGTGATGCTTGTTAAAATGCACACTTCTGGCTCTATTTTCAGATGCTCTGATTAACTAGATCAGGGATGTGGGCCTAAGCATTTTTGTGCAGGGGTTATAGAGCACATGGATAAACACTGACTTCAGGGAAAGGTAGGACATCTTTTCAGACATGTGGTATTAGAATTGGCCAGAGAGTGGTGGAGATTCTATATCTGAATTTAGGTAAACTTCTAAAGATAATATGTGCAGTCTAATGATTGTTGTATCTATAAGTGTAAAATCTAGTTTTGACTTTATGTGAAAACTAGGTAGGCAGCAGAAAGGAAGTTAAGAGTAGGAGAATGAAGAGGAGATCAGCTACCCCCCAACTGGAAGACAGACAAGGAGGCAGACCTGTCAGCTGTGTGTGTGGGGAAGACAGTATAAGGCGGACTCAGGGATCGCAGATCAGTTGTCTTTTCCAGCTACAAAGTGATGTGGTACAGAGATAGCAAATGTATTTGATTTTCTTCCCCAGAAATCTGAACAGTGATTTCTATTGGAACAGAGCATTTAAACATATCTGGTCAGCTTTGCAGTTTGATAATATTAATGGCTTACACACACATTCAGCATAAAAAAAAAATCAGTATCTCTACCTTATCAGAATGAAATATCTTTATGTTTATCACATTTCCTCCAAGGGCATCAGAAAATAAAGTGTGATTAGAAACCAGTATGTTCTTTATATGATGTTTTTCTATTTTAGAGTGTCCATCATGAAACTCAAAGCATTGTCAGACTGTTCCTTTTCCTTTATTTCTCAAAATAAGCAGTGAGTGGGCAGATATCGCTCCTATTTTATAATCACAGAAAGAGAAACACTGAAAAGTGAAGTTCTTTGCTTATAGTCCCATACCAACTAATTGATCTCTTTTACTGGATTCTTTGAGGGTTGATGTCATGCTTCTTTAGCCTTTATAAGTGCTACAGCAAGTGACTTAACACTGCCAGGAGATAATTTTCCATGTGTCTGTCATATTTCTACATGTCTTGGGAACAGAGACATGGACTGGCCTTTGCTCTAGAATGTCTTTTCAAGGAGGTTTATACAGCAGGCAGCCTTTGAAGACAGAGATAGTGTTTTCCCTAGAGCAAAAGGCAGGCATGCTTGGGGCACCTGGGTGGCTCAGTCAGATGACTTCAGCTCAGGTCATGATCTCATGGTTCATGAGTTTGAGCCTTGTGCTCGACTTGCTGCTGTCAGTGTAGAACCCGCTTTGGATCCTCTGTCCCCCTGTCTTTCTGCCCTTCCCCCGCTTATGTTTTCTCTCTCAAAAATGAATATATATATATATATAATATATATATATATAATATGTAAAATATATATATAATATATTTTAAAAATATATATATATAATCAGTTATTCTTGCTGTCCAGTATGAAAGATTCAAGTTCCCTAAGTTCAAGTTTTCTTTCCTGAAATGCAACTCATGCCATGTGCAAGCACCCATCTAGGCCCATCTGTGTAGCCACTGTGGGACTTGAAGACAAGGAAGAATGATAAAATATGCTACTCGTGCTGCCTGCTGTGCTATGAGTAATAAAACTCTTGTCTCTGACCCAAGAGTCTCATGTCATCAGCCAACAATCATGAAACTGTGGCAGGCTAACTTGTTATTTAATCAATAGAGTAATATCTCACAACCTGCACGGTTCTTGGTAACCACAAAACAGTGTTCAATTAAAGTTTGTGGAATAGAATCAACAGCCAAATAATAGACTCTAGGTCTTCTGACCACAAATTTATGGCACTTGGAGAAGTCAGCATTGCTCTACCAACTATAGCCAAGGAAGAAATAACAGCAGCCACACATACCCTGGGAGAAAAAGACACCTAAGTAGAATTCTCTCTCTCTCTCATCTATCTATCTATCATCTATCTATCTATCTATCTATCTATTTTTAGAGAGAGAGTGGGTGTGTGTGTGTGCGTGGGGGAGATCGGCAAAGGGGGGGGGAGAGGGGGAGGGAGGGAGGGAGAGAGAGAGAGAGAGAGAGAGAGAGAGAGAATCTTAAGCAGACCCCACACTCAGTGTGGAGTTGGACACGAGGCTTGATCCCACGATCCTGGGATCATGACCTGAACCGAAATCAAGAGTCAGACACTCAACCAACTGAGCCACACAGGCACCCCTAAGTAGAATTAACTGCTAACAAATGTGGTTAGTTTATTTTGTTTTTATTTGAAATTACTGAATTTGGAATAACAAACTTGTGTGACCAACAAGTGTCATATTACTTTATTCTCTATAAGTTGCTGAGCAAATAGGAAACCAAATCTTTGTCATTATTGTGCTCCTTTTTCTTCCTCCCAGAGGTGTAAATTTTGCCCAGAAAATGGGGCAAAGCGAGTATCATCCATTATGGTCACCACTGAAATGCCTTTTGTTTAAGCCAGTGAGGTCCCCTTGAAGCAGCTTACCCTTCTGCTTCTGTGACACCTTCTGCATGGACATCATCCCTGCTGAAGCTCTATCTAGGGAAGAAGGTGCAGGTTTTAGGCTCCTCACTTTCTTTCTGGATGTGGGGAAACCTTTTCTCTCTGTCAGGCCAACTTTTTTTTCTCATCATCCTTATAACTTAATACCTTCAAGGAATTCACAATTTTTGAAAAACAAAGCCAAGAAGAAAACATGTGGACTCCTGGAGCAAAGGAGTCCAAAGGGCATGGCTCTTTTTCTCAAAAGGGGCTGAGGGGGGAAAAGTAATTTTAGAATAAAGCCTGTTTTAATATCTGAATGAATTATCCTGCCACAATGTATTTTATATCTTTTCTTTTTTTATATTCTCCTTGGATCCTGTCCCCTGATAAAAGTGGATGACCATTTTTACCTTAGGGCATGGACTACTTAAGGGTATAAGCTCCAGGATGGTAGCCCGGGGGTAGAAGTGGGATTTAAGAAAGGACATGGGATATACACAGAGCAAGCAAAATGAATGGGAAACCTGCAGATTGGTGCCTTTGGCTCCTGCTCTCTTTGTTCTCTTCATCTAGTAACTTTTCCTCCCTCTATCAGGCTCTCAAGGTAAAACCAACCAGCGAAATGCCTGCTTAACCAACACTTTTGCATTTGAAGACTATGTAAATGACAATAAAACACTGGCAGTATGTGCAGATTCTCTTGCATACTAGATTCAGAAAGGAAAATATGGTCTGTCTTGACTCTCACTGCTGTCAAGTGTTTAAATTGTCCTTCCAGCATATATTTAAAACACATTGTCATTGCAATGTTACCAAACAGTGAGTAAGTCAATGTATCTGAGACCACACAATGATTGACATTTTATAAGTCAAACAGAGAGACATGGAACCTCATACTGTGACTGCTGTTTCCAGCTCTGAGGTCTGCTGATGCAGTTTCTGACAGTGTGGAGAGATGTGTAATGCTGGTTTGCAACCACAAGCTGTAGAGTCAGAAGGTGGCCTTAACTCCTGGGTGGTGTGGCACATGTTGCCTTCTTGAGTGAGAGAGAACTGAGACAAGGGGCAGTGATGCTGCTAACTTGCTTTCAAGCAGTTGTTCTTCTTTTGTGTGAAAGTTGGGGGTGAGGATGGTTTCTTATTTTACTGTTTTGAGTCTTATTTTGCTCTTTTACTTTATTCGGGTTTGGAAATGGTGAGCATATCTGGGCTGGGTGCTCATGTAGGATCACTTACACACCCACAAAGCAAACCGAGGGGGAACGTGGGCCTTCTGGATCGCATGGTCACATCTGAGCAAGGTCCTTGTCCTCAATTCAAATCATGTGCTGGGTTTCTCACAAATCATCAGAAGAATTCAACTAAGATTCAACTTTTAAGAATGCAATTTGCACCTGAAATGAAAGGTCAGACTAACCTTCACAAATAGAATGAAGTTATATCTAAGTGACCGCCCCAAACACCAGCTCGGCTGAAGGGGAGAAGTGCTTTTTCAACCTCAGATTGTGAGCCACTGCAGAAGGCAGAAAACACATTTTTCATCTTTGTGGTATCTAAACGTGTATCTCAGTGTCTGGCACAAAATACATATTTGATAAATTTCTGTCAAATGAGTGAAGGAATGAATGCCAACAATTAACTAACAGTGCAAATGAAAAAGGAGCCTTTGAGGTTTCCTGGGTGTTGTTTCCTGAGGTTACTCTTTCTATGCCATTTTTTTTTTTTAGCTTTAATGACTACATCTCATTTTATTACATCTTTTATTTTTTCTAATTAAGCTTACCATGGTTCACAAACCCTGAGAAAATAGCAAGGTTATCCACTAAAGAGTGTTTCTTGACCCTCATTCCCTTAATAGGCATCCCTGGCAATGTTTTTGACTCCCCAAAAGAGTTGTTACATAGATTTTATATTATTTAGATGGAGAAAGAAGAGAACAACATGATCAATGGAATTAAGGCTTTTGCATAATTAGGGAAAAAACACCCTTTGCCTGGCACAATTTCAATCTTCTTTTTCACCAGCTGCTAAGTCGTTTTCATATCCCTCGCTGCTTCCTCCAAGCGCAAACACACCTGTTCTCCCAGCTCAGTACCCATTTTCTGCTGGCTCCTTGTGAGCAGAAGATGTGAGTGTTTTGACTTGTATCAGAGAACTGAATAATCATCTCTTTATTCTGGGATAACAACAGGCCTCTTTGGCAGAGGTAGGCAGCTGAGTATGGGTCATCCTCAGAAATATTCTCTTGAGACCATGAGCAGGATAAGCTCACTTAAGTAAACCAATTTAGGTGTACCTACAAGCTTGAATTTCTTTGTCTGGGCAACTTGTTGCTCTATCAATCTGTGAAAGCCTCTCTGGCCCGGTTGTACTTATGCAATGGCCAGGGCTTGGTGTCTGGTGGCCAGTCCAGAAACATCCAGTCTTGTACTTTCACATCTGCTGCCGCTAAAGTCACCAACGCTTTGGGGAATGGGCAGCCAGTATGGCACCTCTTACTCTGGCACGCAAGGAAGGAACTTTAACGTGTAAAGGCTGCACAGCTTATGTGTAAATGGGAGCAAAGCAACAGCCAGTGTCAGAGATGAAATTAAGGAGGTCAAAGGTAGAGCAATCGGTGTGCTGACTGGCAGTGATATCTGGCAAAAGTAGGGGCTATTCCCACCTCTGCTATTCCTAATATATTCCCATCAGGTACAGATGAATTACACGAGATTCAGGAGTTTTAGTCCTCAGCATCCTTAATGTTTGTTACCACAGACTATTCAAGAGTGACTGACTCGTTTTTTGTTTTTTTTTTTTAATCTGGAATTGCTTATAGGTTCCCAGCCCCTTCTGATTTATAATAATTTCCGAAATAATGGTGCCATTCTGAGGATTTCTTTCCATTGTTCCCTTCTGTATTCCTCCCATCTGGCTAGCGTACCACTCATCTCGATTAGTGAAATGCCATCCCGTCTGGTTCTGCTTTGCCAGCAAGTCGTTCAGCTCTCAAACCACTTCTTCACCTCCATCATATAGTTTAGTATTTTGCAGCAGGAAAACTGTAACATAGCACATTCTTCTCCTAACAGGGAAAAATGAAATCCATTACAGCAATGCTAATTAAGCGGAGTATAACATTAGCTTTAATGTAAAACATCCCTCCTGAGACTTCCTATCGTATACCCAGAGTGTCATGCAATATGAAGCCACGCTCCCTCTCAATTAGCATCCATTGATTTGGGAACAACACCAAACAGCAATAAACAGGCACAACCTGTTCCTTTCTCTCAATTCAGCAGCCTGTTCGGCTGGAGACTTCCTTCCCCCAGCTGCAGCAACTTTTAAGTGACTGGGTTAAACGAAATGGGGCCAAATAGTGTCTTCGTTGGGCATCATCTCCCTCTGAAATCTTGGATGTGTGTTTTTCAGTTTAAAGTGGCATCATGGCAGTGAGTTAACTGTTGAAATAACTTGTATTAAAATGAAGACTAAATCGTACTCAAAATGGAATTGGTTTAGTCAGAAGTGGCTTTAAGCAGAAAGCAAGGTGGTGGGGGAGGCTACCGGACATGAGATTTGTCTGTCAGGCCCATGAATCAGGCTGCTTTTTAAACCTTTAGTATCTGTGCTGTTATACCTCCACCTGCCAGATGTAATCCTTCGCCCCTCTTCTCTTATCTCCTAGTGAGTGGCCAGTGCACCCATTAGTAAGTCTTCCTGATTCCCTCCTTGGGGAACTGTAAAAGACCAGTATGTCTCTGGTTAATAGTTCATGCTACTTTATCAGTTTAGTCGAAAGGGTTCGCATTAGACCTCCCAGATAGGTGTTTTGAGTATAGGTAGGGCTTAAAATTTTTTTTCTTTTTTTCTTATCTCATAAACATCAAACACCAAAAAAGAATGTTTTAAAAGAAATGAAAGTAACTCATAATCCATCCACTCGACTGCATTAAATCCTAGTAGCTCTGTAGCTTCTCAATCCAGTTCTGTCAGTTGTTCTGCTGCTAAGACCCCAGTGCACTTACAGATGCATTGCCCTGATAGATTTGTAACTGTCTGGGTAGGGTGATCTTCACAAATTCATTCCAAATACAGAAGCCTTCTGTGTTTTTGTTTTTTTTTTCTGGTTATGTAGATCAGAGCTAGAATTTTAATAAATAATAAATAGGAGAGGTGGGAAAAAGAAAAAATCCAAGGGAAATATCAATATCAAACGTTGTCTAGGCCCCATCTGTTGCACAGTCCATTAGCTGAGAAATTGCAGAAAGCCCTAATAATAGTACGTGGGATTGAAATAGCACCTTTCAAACAAAGAGCTTTGCCATCACTAATCTCATCCATCTTTACAACATCCTTATAGGGGGAGCGCCTGGGACAGGTATTATCTTCTATGTTCTGTAAATGGGAAACACCATAGCACAGGGTTTAGTGATTTAAGCAAGGTCATACTGTTAGTGGGGGCAGATATAGGACATGTACCAAGTGCTATAACTATGGTGTACCTTTGCAGGAGCTACACCATGCAGGCCTATGTAGACCCTGGCCCAGATGTCATATGAAGACATGAGTGGTACTGTTTGCAAACTAATTGTGGGCAAAGATCAGATTCTCTGCCTAGGGAATGCTGGTTGCATACATGGTGCTATATGTTCTTTGTGATAAATAACAAGTGTCCTTACCTGGGTGAAAGCACTTAAAGTCCTTTAGCACCCGTCTGTTCTTTTTTTTTTTCTTTTTTCTTTTTTCTTTTTCTTTCTTTCTTTCTTTTTTTTTTTTACCTTTTTAAAAATGTTTATTTATTTGTGTGAGAGAGAGGGAGAGTGTGAGTGAGGGAGGGGCAGAGAGAGGGAGACCGCACAGAGCCCAATGTGAGGTTCAAACTCACGGACCATGAGATCATGACCTGAGCCGAAGTTGGATGCTTAACCAACTGAGCCACCCAGGTGCCCCTGTTCTTTTGATAGAAATTTATGTTTAGCATAGCCTGTGTTCAGGTCTCTCTCTCTCTCTATGTGTGTGTGTGGTGCGTGTGTGTACGTGTTTAGGTGTGGAGCTTTTTGATATGCTGGTCAAATCTGAGCTACCGTTATCAGAACAAAGTAGGCAAAAAGCAGCAAGTGGTAAATCTGGTCAGAGGTAAATATATAACAAAAGTTCTGTTAGTCTCAGAGGCACTCCAGCAGGTTTCCTAGCGATATGCCATTGGGTGCCATCTTCCACTAACAGAAAGTATTTCCAGTTGGAGGTCTGAGTAGACTTGGCTATAGGCAAGACCACAGTGCTTCACAAGAAAAACTACAGGGAAAACAGCAGCTCATTTAATATTTTAAGAAGCATTTGCTAATTCAGAAAAGAAGAACAAATATCACATTTAAAAATGTTCTCTGGATTTCTCAGTTTTTCCTCATTTGAAAAAAAGTTTATTTAGAGAGAGAGAGAGATTAAAAAAACACAAGTGGGGGAGGGGCAGAGAGAGAGAGGGAGAGAGAATCCCAAGCAGGCTCTGCACTGCCAGCACAGAGCCCCATGCAGGGCTGGAACCCACAAACCATGAGATCATGACCTGAGCCAAAACCAAGTCAGATGCTTAACCAACTGAGCCACCCAGGCGCTCCAGTTTTTCCTCATTTCATAGCTCTGGAAGTGAGTATTTAATAGATTTAGTCAGTTCATTCAGTCAATCAACAAATATTATTTAAACTCCTACTGTGTCGTATCTTTACTCAGATATTGGAACAGAGGATTGAACAAGACATCCAGGGTCTGCGTGGGACTGATATTCGAAGGGAGAGATAGATAAATAAGCAAGAAAAGAGTGGGAACTACAGAAAATAAACACGTAGAAAACCAAAGAAAGAAATAAGATAATTAGACATTTTGAAAAAGTGCTCTAAAGGAAATAGGGTAAAGACACCACACATACAGAAAGAGAGAGAACAAGAAAGAGATAGAGAGGGAGACAGAGACCAGGGAAGGCTTCTTTGGACAGGGTGATCAGGGAAGACTTTTCTAAGAGGCTGACATTAAAGTTGAGACCTAAAGCCACTGCTAATGTGGCATCTGCACTATTTGTGTGTTCCTTAATCTCTACTGGATCCTCCATTCTATAAAAGTAGAACGATATTTCATTATTGATTCCTTTGGAATAAAGCTGGCTACCTAGCATTCACCTTGCTTCTCACAGACCAGTGGTTCTCAGGCTCCCTTTATACTCTTAACAATTGTTGAGGATCCCAAAGAATTTTGGTTAATGTGGGTTATGTTAATATTTTTCATAATTAGAAAAATTTAAACATATTTATTAATTTAAAGTAATGTGATAGGTTTATGCTGCTAACATAAGTAACAATTTGTATTACAATACATTCATATATAAATATAGTTATTTATTAAAAATTTTTTTTTAATGTTTATTTATTTTTGAGAGAGAGAGAGACAGAGCACGAGCAGGGGAGGGGCAGAGAGAGAGGGAGACGCAGAATCTGAAGCAGGCTCCAGGCTCTGAGCTGTCAGCACAGAGTCCGATGCGGGTCTCGCACCCACAAGTTGTAAGATCATGACCTGAGCTGAAGTCAGATGCTTAACCGACTGAGCCACCCAGGCGCTCCTAAATATAGTTTTTTAAAAAAAAATTAGTGAGGAGCGTGGCTTTGTTACAGTTTTGCAAATCTCCATCTTTTTTTGGCTTAATAGAAGACAGCTGGATTCGCATGTCTGCTCCTGCATTCAATCTGTTGTGAAATGTTGTTTTGGTTGAAGTGTATATTTAAAAAAATCCAGTCTCAGACAGCTTTGTAGTTGGAAAGGGGAGGACCTCATGCACCCTTTGAGAATCCACTGTCATAGAGTAGCTTTTAGCTCAGCTATCTATACCACAATTCCAGGAAAAGTGAGAAATAATCATAGGAAGTAGATACCAGGTGATCTTAACTACCCTCGCACTTATTACTTTCAAATGGTTTACATCCCTCATTGTTATGGGCATGCATTGGGTTAAAGTCAGCAATACAACTCAAATCCGACTTCTAGCAGCTTATTCCTTTTTGAGAAATTTACAAAGTGACTTTTAAGTCTCTGAACATAGAAGATGTAGTAGGTGGTGGAAATTTATACACTAGGATGCATATTTTCACTTTATTTTCTACGACTGATTTTATTGTACTCTGGACACCTCACTCCCACTGATGGCAGAGTGCATTGGCTCTGCCTATAGCATATACTTTCATCTTTGCGGATTCAAAACAGTCTCTTTTTGACAATTACTCAGTTTTTCAGGGTTTCTTCCCAGAAGTGAATTTAAAGGAAGCTTATGCTTCAGGGACCCTCACTTGTCTGTGATCCCCCTCCCCCGCCCCGCCCCACCTTGAAATTCTTGGGAATGGCCCTAGCAATTCTCCATTTACAAATTTGTATTCTTTTCCTGAAAGATGAGTCCTTAAATTGTATAAGCCTCGGGCGCTGCAAAACCTGGATTTGCTCCTCCTTTCTCCTCTCAAGTTTCTTCTCTTTTTGTCTTCTCAAGAAGGCATCTAGGCGAGAGGAGATTCTAATTATCCTTTAGGCAATGGGAGGGGTAGGGCGTCTACCCTGTGCTGCACTCTGTATTCTTGCTGATGAGCTGCTGAAGTGCCCTTGGCCCCAGTAACTATCGTGTAACATGGCCTTCACCTTACTTACAGTGAGACAAAACCTCTGGCTTCTGGCTGTGATCCCTGGCTTAGTATTGGCTCTGCTAGAGTCTCTTCACCCATAATCTTTGTGAACTTCTCACAGGCGTGACAACCAACACCCTGAACAATCTTCTGTGACCACTGCAGCCATGTGCAGGCCCTGGGGAACAAAGTACTCTCCTAGGCCCATCTGGTCAGGCACCTTGTTCGGTAACTTCTCTATTGTTCAGGTACCGTGTCGGTCGAGGCTCCATGTGACTTTGGGGCTTCTCCTATCTGCTATCTATTGCACAACCCATCCAAAGTTTACCCCTGAGGAGGTGGGAGGAGGGCGGTGGGGGAAGTGGGTGCATTTCCTCTGATTTCTTGTTCTCTTCTTTATCTCCCCCTTCTCCTCCTCCTCCTTCTTCCTCTTTTTTTTTTTTTTTTTTTACCATCTTGATCATTTTTAAGTGTATAGTTCAGTAGTGTTAACACATCTCCAGAACAGTTTTTTCCCACAAATCTGAAACTCTGTATCCACGAACAACTTTCCTTTCCCCCAAATCCCTCTCAACCACCATTCTATTTTCTGTCTCTATGAATTTGATTACTCCAGGTACCTCATATAAATGGAAGTATACAGTATATATCTTTCCTTTTTTTTTTTAATTAAAAAAAATTTTTTTTTAACGTTTATTTATTTTTGAGACAGGGAGAGACAGAGCATGAACGGGGGAGGGTCAGAGAGAGAGGGAGACACAGAATCTGAAACAGGCTCCAGGCTCTGAGCTGTCAGCACAGAGCCCGACGCGGGGCTCGAACTCACAGAGTGCGAGATCGTGACCTGAGCTGAAGTCGGCCGCTTAACCGACTGAGCCACCCAGGCACCCCAGTATATATCTTTCTATGACTGACTGATTTCACTTAGTGTAATGTTCTCAAGGTTCATCCGTGTTGTAACATGAGGCAGTATTTCCTTCCTTTTTAGAGCTGAACAATATTCCACTGTATGTCTAGACCACATTTTGTTTATTCATTCACCCATTGTTGGACATTTGGGTCGTGTTCACATTTTGGCTGTTCACTATTGTGAATAGTGCTGCTATGACCATGGGAGTGCAAATGTCTTTGAGACCTTGCTTTCAGTTCTTTTGGATATATACCCAGAAGTGAGATTGCTGGATTATATGGTAGTTCTATTTTTAATTTTTCTTTTTAAAATTTTTTCTTTTTATTTATTATTATTTTTTTGAGATCCTCAGGAATTTTATTTGTGTCTGATTAAACAGCACCACAGAGCCCGATGCAGGGCTCAAACCCAAGAACTGTGAGCTCATGATCTGAGCCAAAGTTGGATGCTTAACCGACTGAGCCACCCAGGTGCCCCTATTTTTAATGTTTCAAGAAACCTCTATACTGTCTTCCATAGAAGTTTGCACCATCTTACAACCCCACCAAGAGTGCACTAGTCTTCCAATTTCTCCATATTATTGCCAACACTTGTTATTTTTTGTTTTTGTATTGTTTTGTTTTGTTTTGTTTTGTTTTTGATAGTGGCCATCTTAATGGGTGTGAGGTGATACCTCATTGTAGTCTTGGTTTGCATTTCTCTGATGATTAGTGATGTTGCACATTTTTCATGTGCACGTTGGCTATTTGTATATCTTCTTTGGAGAAATGTCTAGTTAAGTCCTTTGTCCATATTTCTTTTTCCTGACATCTCCTTCTACCTTGTAGAAGAAGTCTCTTTTCTTGGGTAACGAAATTCCCATATTTCATAGTCTTATCTCCTCTAAAGTATGGTTGTAAAAAATGTTTAATAGGGTACCTTAATGGCACACATTTCCTGCTCTCTACTCTACCCCCGCTTAACTTCCATCTTGGACTCTGGTTCAAGCCCTGATCATGTTTTCTGTGAGCTCTGCAGTAGTCTTCTATGTGGTTTCCCTATCTCTGGTCGTAATCCTTTCAAGCTACGCTGTTCCCCATTACTGGAGTGTTGCTATTCACAAAACATTATTTTAACAATCACTCACTGTTTAAAACTTTTCCATGGTTCTCCTTGCCCATCATAAAAAGTCTGTATTCCTTAGGGGGGAATAGAAGGTTATTTATCACCTGAGTTTTGATTACTGGTTTGTGTTTCTCTACTATATCCTGAATACATTTTTTTCTCATAGCCTTGAAAGCTTCTCCTCTTATAGTAAACCTTTCAAGGGCAGGGGGTCTTGTATTCCTCATCTTTGCATCCTTATGTTTATGTAGTATTTGACAGGATTGGTACTTAGTAAATATATATTGAATTAATGTAGGCAAATAATCATTAATAATTATCCATTTAATAATTTTGAATTTTATTGCTTGCATTGGCCTTTCCTTAAGCTGGAGCTAGAATATATTCCATATGTAATTATATATAATTATTAATATATATTCCATATATAATTATTAATTTTATATCAAATATATTAATTATATATATAGAATATATGTATATATCAATTATATATGTTGATTTTTTCCTAAAACATATATATCCCATTAAGGAGTATTCATATAAGGATACGTAACATTTTGAGTTAATTCCTCCATCCTAAAAATCAACACTGAAAATTAACAAAATTTGGAGGGTAAAAAGAAATAAGAAATTTTCAATCTACTAATAATTTTATAGCAGTGTTCTCAATAAAGTATCCTAAATAACAAGGAATTAGATAGGAAGAGGGAATCATTCCATACCTCATTTCATCCCTTCAACATTTTAATAGAGGGCGCTGCTGTTTTCACTGTCAATTTCCTCTTGTCTCAGATGAATGATCCAAGGCTTTAATCGTTTAGGGCATTAAGATCTTGATTTTTAAGAGACATTCTTCCTCATTTTCCCATGAATTAACTTTGTTTGCTCAATCAGATATGACGGAATCAAGTAATGCATTATGTCCTGTGTTTTCAAACTATCTGTCTTGAACCTCGGTTCCACCCCTATCACCGTTGGGCACCAGGAAGCACTGTCATGGCTGAGGCTCAAAAAGCCCTTCCAGCTGCACTTTGCATCTTCTTTCCCAAAATGTCCCTGTGCCTCAACATTCCTCAGCCAGTGTTTACCTGGCAGGGAAATGCGTCTCACTTCTTCCATGTCACTGTATAAAGTGCTGTACAACCATAAGGTGGTGTCATTCTTCTCTTCTCTGCCCTCAGTCTGTGCCCTTGACCACTGGCTCCTAAAGGGCCTGGGGACTGGCTGCAGATGTTTACATCACCAGTAGTTCCTTAGGGCTTGGTTTTAAAACTGACATGTCTCCTTGGCAGCCAGGGATAGAGGTTGTTTTACAATTCCTTTTTTTTTTTTTTTTTTTTTTTACTGCATTTCTTCCTACTTGGTCACATGTTTTCCAGAATTATGGTTAGGTTTAGGTTAGTTAACAATTTTGCCATTTTTTTAAGCTCCTTTTTATAATGTAAAATCTGCAGGCCCTCAGAACTTGAGCACGGCCTTACATTTAGGAAATCTGGGAATTGTGCAGGCTCTGATTCTAACTGACTAAACTTAGGTAAGTCATTTCACCGGAGTCTCTGTTTGTTTATCGATAGCATGGGTTTATCATCACCTGACAAAAGGATTTTTTTAAAGTTTCAAAGAGATTCTCTGTAAGCAAGTGCTCTGAAAAGTATAAAGTATTATACAGTATATTTCTACTTGGTATTATGATGATGTCTTTTTGGACCTTCTGTTATCAAATTTCTGCTAACAATCATATGGATGAATCTTTGTTACATTATAATAATCAACCATTTCAGTTAATTCACCTGAACATCTGGTCAAATCCATTGTAATGTTTTGGTTGACTTGGTGAATAGGCCTGTGTAGAGAAAGTCCAAAATAGCCTGGAAATTTAACTTTGCGATTTAATAAAGAAGCTTCCTGTTTTTCTTGTTAATGGCACCTGTATGACTCACTTCTCAGCCAGATGTTGTACTTCATCATTTCATAACGTGTCATTTCTGTGCACTGACTTTCTTTTCATAGTTTCTGAAGCAAAATCTATTTCATCCCATCACCAGGATATCATCGATGACAGCTGCAACACCTGAATAGGTAACTTTAGCTTTCACATGGACACAGAGATGGAAAATTTTCTCAGAATGGAGCCAGCGGGGAACGAAACATATGGCAGGAAGTGGAAGAAGTAAAGACTAGCTTCTATAACAAACCCCTGCAAGTTTTGACAAGGCTCTCTGATATACTGTCAAGCCACTCCAGGGCTGAGGCAGGTAACTTCTCTATCTCTAGTCTGAACACTAAGATTTGCGTGAGGAGAGAATTTTCTTAAGTTCTTCTCCAAAAACCTGTTGGGAAGCAGTGAGTTCTTTATTACTAAATATAATCAAGAAATGGTTTGTAACCCTAGCTGTTCATCAGATTCACCTGCACTGATGGTCAGGAACCTCCCCCTGCCCCCCGCTTCCATCCTTGGATATTTTAATTCAGTATATCAGGGAGGGGGCTCAGGCATCTATATTTGTTAGAGGTTCTGGTGTTTCTGACATGCAAAAAAAACTAGGCAGAAATGTGTTAGAGAATCCAATAATCTAATGGATGATTGTTTCAGCCTAAATCCCCTGCCGATGCTGAGTTTATGTGAGTCTATGAGGATAAATCTTCATTTGCAAGGGTCAAAATCTGAGATGTAGACAGGGACTAATAGGTAAGGTGAATGTATGAAGTGACTCTGAAATATAATAAGCAGTGGTGGGGATTGTGGCAAATTGGAGAGTGAAACTCGACAAAAAGTCACTCTGGTTAACTAAACACATCTGTGGACATATGTGAACCTTGAGCCTGCAGTTTTAACTGAGTATAAATCTTGGGGATTGAGGGAGTTGGGGAGATTCTTCTCATGCCTGGGGTTTTCTCCAGCTTTTCCAGTGTGGAGTACTCAGTACTATTGCCTTTTGAAGTTTTAAAAACAAGGTTAAAATATTAAATGTAAGAGGCGTATGTTACAGATTGCCTTTTACAAAGATGGAGGAGAGGGATATGATTAAAATGGATCCATCTTCCGCTTCCATTTCATCGCCCAGTCGATCCCATTTGACTACATATTGGAGCAAGTTTGAATTAGATGTGGATAAGCAGAGTTTGGGAATTTGACATCCAGTTTATCTTGATTTCTTCTGCTCCTGGGTCCACTCCTAATCCTGTAGGACAATGGTGAGAAAATGTCAATAAAATAAGAGCAATATAAAAGGGTAGGAAGTACTTCAAGAAGATTTAAAAAACTATTTTGAAGTTAGAAGTATTTTAAGGGCATCTGCTGAAAATGTTGCCTAACTGTGGTATCTGTTTTTTCACTTTGGGGCAATGAAATTTTATGAGTCACTAAATACATATTTTGACATCTGGCTTCACTACTTTTTTTTTTTTTCTTGAATGCTGTAAATTCTTATCATAAGAATTTCCTTCTTGTCAGTCTTCTGATACTACACTTTGAGTCATTTTCTGGGTGATTTACAGATGGTTGTACTTAATTGCCTTAAGCTCTTGGTTTCTTATGAATTCTGGGCTAGGATAAGGTGTGAGGGCAAGGAAGAGAAATGTCAAAATGTATGTGAGGATGGGCTAAGTCTTGGACCTCTTTAGCTGTGTAATTTTTATCCTTGTGCCTACATAATATAATGTAAATTTTTATATCTAGCATTATTCAGTCATGATTCTTACAGACTTGAAGATTCTCTTGCCTTAAAATTTCATTCTGACACCTAGTCATAATTATAGCTACCAATTTTGGAACTCCAATCCATGTGAGACTCTGAGATGTTTTAATTTTGAATTTGTCTGGTGATTTTGTTTTGTGGAGAAATTAATTTTACTTTGACATAAGATAATGAAGGATCTTTTTATGAATAAATTTAAAAAATTCTAAACTGAATATGACCAAAAAATATTAAAAAAAAGTTTATTAATTTTGAGAGAGAGAGAGAGAGAGAGAGAGAGAGAGAGAGAGCATTGGGGAGAGGCAGAGAGAGAGAATCCCAAGCAGGCCCTGCACTGTCAGCACAGAGCCCAATGCGCAGCTTGAACTCATGAACTGAGAGATCATGACCTGAGGTGAAATCAAGAGTCGGGCTCTTAACCGACTGAGCCACCCAGGTGCTACCCCCAAAACGGTTTTAATTTCTACAGCCAAGGAAATATGTCTATGTTGTTTGGTACATGGGGACCTGTGAAGAGGTAACCCATAATCCTCTCGATTAGACAACCCTGTGGGGAGGTACATAGGGAAGGGTGAGTTTGTAATTATATGTGGTGAGAAATTTAGGACAAGGTGAAGTCTAAGAACCACCTTGATTAGTGAAGCTGAGAAAATGTGATGGGATCCCTGCATATTATATGTATACTACTTTTAAGAAATTAACTCAGGATCCCTCCAGAAAATCTTAACACCTGATATGTCAACATGGAGCCCTGGCTGGTCACATTAATTCCTTAACTGATAATTGCCTGATCTTAGAAACTGCTGCCAGAGTGTGAAAGAATGTGCTTTGGGTGACTTACTCGTTGATTTTGCCACCAATACTCCTTGGGGTGCCTAGAGGCAGAGTTAACTGCTGAAGCAAACTGCAAGAACTCTTGATGACTGTCATGTTCTTCAGCCTGCAGTAAGAAGCTTGGAATGGGAGATCACCCAGTAAGTCCTATTCCTAGTTGAGAACAGCTAGGTATTTATTTTAGAATCTGGGGAATGGCTTTCACCTTTTGTTTTCTTTGGTTTGCTTTCACTTTTGACTTTGGAATTGGTGTGGAAGATTTTACAGCCATGGACAGGATCCCAACAGCCTATGTTAGTTAGGTCTTCAACCTGTTTGCCTGAGGTCAAATGACCAGTTTTGTTTTCCTGTCTTTCTTAAAGAGAACTGCTTTTTCATGTAGCGTGGCTTTGGCCAGGGCCAGTTGATAAAACTGAGGTTCATCTTTGATGGGTAATGCTTGAGTTACTTGAAGTAAGTTACATTTTTTGTTTGTTTGTTTCATAGGTGGCTTCCACACCACTCACTGATTTGTACTCTTGCTAACATCACATACATTAATTTCGTAAAATTTAATTAAAATATTAGAACATGCATTTATTTTACTGCCACTTGCATCTGATCAGAGCTTACCCAGACAGCCACATCACGATAAGCACATTATTGATTATTTTGAAGACACCCTAGGCATTGTAAGTACTAGTTTTTCTTCAAATCAAAGAGGCCTAGTCATAGAACTGAAGAGATTAATATGAGCAGGGGCAGCAAGTGAAAAAAACCGAGAAGACCAATGTTAAATCTGATTAAAATGTCTAGTATACTGAAATTGAGGAGAAGATGTAAAATTAAGAAAGTTACAAGCAGGAAATGGCAAACACCAGCTGAGGCGATAGGGAATGCCATATGTTATATGTTCTTCGTGCTTTTTTTCCCCTCTTGCTTTTTTCAAAAAAGACTATATATAAAATACACACATTATATATATACATGCATACATTACCCTGGCACATGTATCATTAAGGATCTCCTTGGAAAGGCAAGTTGATATATTTATTTTTTGGAATAAAAAATCCCAAGTTATTTTCTGCAGCATCAGGTTTGCATTTATACCCATGACTCTATTCATTGTTAAAGATTTAAAATTCTAGTCAGTTTCCTTTTGGTTTTCCTGTTGGATTTTATCTGTCCAAGTTCTGAGCTCTGCTGTCTCTCTGTGTTTCTGTTGATGAGAATCCAAGGAATAGTTTTGGAGCCTGTTCCCATTTATTCTTCCCACAATATTTGTTTAACACGGGATAAACAACTGATCACAAAGGATAAACACTGATAGAATATTCTTAATCCTTTTATTAGGGCCATAAAAATCTGGGCAGCATTTACTACGTGGAGGCAAATGTGCATTTTATTTTATTTTATAATGTGGAATTAGTTTTGGATGTCAAAATGAATGATCCCATGTATGTTCCCTGTTCAGATTTATTTTAAAAATTTGACATCTTCCTCCCGCAAGTCCCTTTTAGAACCCGTCCATGTATTTATATTCTTTCATTGTATGCTGCTATAAACAACAATCAATAAAGCATCCAACAGCAAGCCTAGAATTGCTAGTTGTTAAGGAAATCAACAGCTTTTGCAAAAGGAGCAGCCATTCATTCTATCAGTTTATCTGCATTTCTCCAGGCCTGAGATGTCTTTGACCTCCCTAGTGTGCCTTCCAGATAGTGACAGCAACCACATTTTCTCTACAGGTCCTATATTCATGATTTCATAGAGCATATCTTTCAAAAACAAGCAAAAAAAAAAAAAATCCCTTAGTCCTGACTAACAATGCATTACCAGTTCACAGATTTTCAAACTTTACATTAAGAATGCTCTTCATCCTTATTACAAAACAAATTAACAACGATGCCTTCTATTTTAGAAAGGAGCCTTCAGCTTCAATGACTTAGCCTTATTCTATATCTTGGTGCTCGGTCATGGTGCTCTTGTAGACTCTGTGGGGACTGTTCTCCTTTAGGGGAGACAATGGAAGTGGGCTCTATTAAAACAAAGAAATATGTTTCATGAGCATTGAACACTTTGCTCTGGATAATGCCATTCTCTTCCAGAAGACCCGTTTACTAGAAAGGGTTCTTAGTTCAGTCAGAAATTGGCAGTGACCTACTTTGTTAGCGTATCATAAAAATAGACTGTAATAAGGGCTCTTTTTATTTTTATTATTTATTTATCTATCTATCTATCTATCTATCTATTTATTTATTTATATTTTCAGAGAGAGAATGAGTGTGAACAGGGGAGAAGGGCGAGGAAGAGAGAAATTCAAGCAGGCTTCACACTCCCTGGCAGAACTCCATCTCACCACTGTGAGATCACGACAAAGCTGAAATCAAGGAGTCTGTTGCTCAACCAACTGAGCCATCCATACACACTTCAAAGACTCTTTTTAAAGTATTTTCTAGACAATGATAACTTTAGCACAGTTGCCTAGACCAACGTTTTAAAGGGAATTTAATGGTATGGATGCAAACATTGTAATAACTCCTAATTCAGAAAGTCAAAAAGGGGGTGGCTGGGTGGCTCAGTCGGTTAAGCATCCAACTTTGGCTCAGGTCATGATCTCCCGGTTTGTGAGTTCAAGCCCCGCGTGGGGCTCTCTGCTGTCAGCTCAGATAAACAACAACAACAACAACAAAAGAAAGTAAAAAAAGTTCTAAGAACTGAAGACTATAAAGGGTTGGGGCTTATAAAAGCTACATCTACAAAGACATCCATAGTCTTTGGATTATTTTACAAAGCCTTGAGTTATTAAAGGTTTCAAGCAAATATCTCTTCCTCCTGCTCCTTTTCTTCCTCCTCTTTCTTTTTAAAAAATAAGTGCATTATCCACCTATGTTTAGGAAAATTGAAGCTGGAAGTAGGGAAACAAAGCTTGCTCTTTTTATATTATAAATAGAACAGTAGTTATAAAGTACACAATCCCAGGATAATTTGACTCATAAATGTATCAGACCTAGCTAATTCCTTGTCTTAGTTTTTACAAAAAGAGATGCAGAATAGCTTCCAGGAATCCATGCAGCTGATGGTTCTCAGATGAGAAAGAAGAAAAACTAAAGGAAATTAAGGACTTGTGCCAAGACAAATGATTAAGAAATGACAACATTGTGTTTAGAAGAATCATAGTGTCAGGATAATTGAATGAGAAAATGAATTACCGACAGCAAAGCACTCAGTAGATTTTGGAAGTGGGGAGGTGAGAAAGAAAAAAGACGTTCTGGAACCTTAATGTAAGATGCATAGTGAGACAGAAATATTTCTTTCTTTCATTCTGTCTCTTTGTTTCTTTCCTCCCCACCAAATCATCATGTTGAAGGTCAATGAAACCAGTCAGTCTGGGCGGTTTCTCATGAAGGTATACATTAGTCATCCGGAATGTCAGTAGCTCTTATTCGGAGTGATTTTATAACTGATAAATAGTGTTTCTATTACCTGTTTTGGTTTTTTTTACAATGATATTTGCATTCTGTGTGATGTTCAGGTATGAATACTCCAGGGAAAGAAAGATAAATGAGAAGGCAGGCAAGAAGAGGGAAACAAAGGAGAAATATTTTAGAACTTTGTAACTTTTCCAGAGAACTGATGCTTACTTTAAAAAAAAAAAAAATTAAATAGCAACACCCATTTAATGGAAAGGACGTTGTTTTGCTGATACTAAATCAAATTTACAACATGAATTTGGAACTGACAATTATGACCCAGGTTCTTTCTAGATTGGTAAGATTACATATCTTGGGGTGGGGTAGTCTGGGGGCAGGGTTAATTTAGTTTTTCTACCACTTTTCTGTTTGAATCATTGTTTGTGCCAGGACAAGGATACTGTCTTTCCTTGACCCCTTCTTTCTTTACCTCTTTTATTCCTGGATCCAGAAGAAAGGCATAGTGATGGAAAGAGACCAAAAGCTGTAGGAGAAAAGAGAGAAGACCAGAGGGCCACAGTCCCAGGTGTCTACCTCGGTGGGCTTGTGTGGACTGAGAGTGACTCAAGGGAGAAAAGCATGGATGTGTTATATGCTATTCTCTGCATTCTTCTGATGGGTCTCGAATTAGTCTTTTAGGGTACATACCCTCTCTCCCCAGTCTGAGTTTGGGGTAATTAGGGCTTACACTTCCATGAACAGAATTCTATACTTTTTTTTCACCTGCTCTCAGCCCCAGTGTGCATTCACGCTGCTCTCATCCCTACCCCTTTAGACTTTGATGATTAGAGGACTGTGCTATGACACTCCCATGATGGAAAACACAAACATGGCAAGGAAATCACATGGTGGTTGGTCACCCAGATGACCGAGAATGTGTTTAGATTCATTATGTCTTTTATTTATTTATTTTTTTATTGAAGTGTAATTAACAAATAATAAACTATTAGTTTCAGGTATGCATCATAGTGATTTGATAGTTTTATATATTATGAAATAATCTCAGTAAATCTAGTTACTATCTGTGACCATACAAAGTTATTACAGTGTAATTAACTATATTCCCTATGTTGCACATTATGATGCATATAAGTCATTACATGATTTGTTTATATTATAACTGGAAGTTTGAACTTCTTAATTCCCTTCACCAATTTTGCCTACTCCAACTTCTCCTCCCTCTGGTAACCGATTGTTTGTTTCCTGTGTCTGTGTGTCTGCTTCTGTTTCATTTTGTTTGTTCATTTGTTTTGTTTCTTAGAGTCCACATATAAGTGAAATCATGTAGTATTTGTTTTTTTTTCTATTTTTCTATCTCACTCACTTTGCTTAGCATAAAACCTTCTAGTTCCATCCATGTTATTGTAAATGGCAAGATTTCATTTTAAATGGCTGAGTAATATTCCATTGTGTGTGTGTGTGTGTGTGTGTGTGTGTGTGTGTATCTTACATCTTCTTTATCCATTCATGTGTCAGTGGACACTTTGGGTGCTTCTGAAGTGCTGTATTGAACATAGGGATACACTTACGTCTTCAAATTGGCGTTTTTGTTTTGTTTGCATTAATACCCAGGAGAGGAATTGCTGGATTATATAGTAGTTGTATTTTTTATTTTTTGTAGAACCACCATACTGTTTTCCACACTGGCTACACCAATTTACATTATCACCAACAGTGCACAAGAGTTCCCTTTTATCCATGTCCTTGTCTACACTACTTACTCTTTTTCTCTTTTTGTTAATAGCCAGTCTAACAGCTTTGAGGTAATATCTCATTGTGGTTCTGGTTTACATTTTCCTGAACTTGAGCATCTTTTCATGTGCCTATTGGTCATCTGTATGTCTTCTTTGAAAAATGCCCATTTAGAAAAATCAGGTTGTGGGGCGCCTGGGTGGCACAGTCGGTTAAGCGTCCGACTTCAGCCAGGTCACGATCTCGTGGTCCGTGAGTTCGAGCCCCGCGTCGGGCTCTGGGCTGATGGCTCAGAGCCTGGAGCCTGTTTCCGATTCTGTGTCTTCCTCTCTCTCTGCCCCTCCCCCGTTCATGCTCTGTCTCTCTCTGTCCCAAAAATAAAATAAACGTTGAAAAAAAAAAAAAAAGAAAAAGAAAAATCAGGTTGTTTGCTTTTTTGGTGTTAAGTTGTGTAAATTCTTCATATATTTTGGATATTAACCCCATATCTGATGTATGATGTGCAAATATATTCTCCCATTCAGTAGGTGGCTGTTTCATTTAGTTGATGATTTCCTTCACTGTGCAAAAGCTTTTTAGTTTGATATAGTCCCATTTTGTTTATTTTAGCTTTTGTTGCCCTTACCCATGGAGACTCGTCCAAAAAAGTATTGATAAGACCAATGTCAAAAAGTTTACTGCTTATGTTTTCTTCAAGGAGTTTTCTTCAAAGTGTTTCATTCTTTTGCATGTAGTTCTCCAGTTTTCCCAGAACCATATATTAAAAAGACTGTCTTTCCCTATTGTATATACTTTCCCCCTTTGTCATAGATGAGTTGGCCACATATATGTGAGTTTATTTCTGGGCTTTCTATTCTATTCTATTGATTTATGTGTCTGTTTTTGTGCCAGTACCATACAGTTTTGACTACTATAGCTTTGTAGTATAATTTGAAACCAAGGAGGGCGATACCTCTAGCATTTTTGTTCTTTCTCAAGATCACTTTGGATATTTGGGGTCTTTTGTGGCTCCCTACAGATTTTAGGATTATTTGTTCTAGTTTTATGAAAAATTTCATTGTTATTTTGATAGGGATTGAATTTGTAGATTAATTACTTTGGATAGCATGAAAATTTTAATGATATTAATTCTTTCAATCCTTGAGCATGGTATAGTTTCCCATTTATTTATGTCATCTTCAGTTTCTTTTATTAATGTCTTATAATTTTCAGAGTAATGTCTTTGACCTCCTTGGTTAAATGTAAGTATTCTTTTTTTGATGTAAGTGCAAATGGGATTGTTTTCTTAATTTCTCTTTTCTTTTTTTGTTAATTTGTTTTTCTGATAGCTCATTATTAATAAGTGTACAGAAAGGCATCCGACCTACATTTTCTTTTTAAGTTTGTTCTAATTGGTTTCTCTGCGTTGTACATGCTCCTAGACAGAGCTAATCCTTATGAATAAGGTGTTACCTTCATGGTAGGATGTAATGTTACTGGGAAAGTCCTATCTCTTCCAAAATATTTTAGTTTCTTATTTTATCAGTCTCTATGGTTTAACTCTTCAGAATTGATTTCTTTAGGTCTTCAGAAATGTCCCACTGAAATGTAAATATACTGGGGAAGGTAACATCTTGAGCTTCCAACAGTGGAAACCAGGGTGGGTGGGTAGGGTTAACTTACCTCAATGGGGTAAAACCTGCTTAAATGTAATATAGGCTAAGTGTGAGGATAGAAGGGACAACAATGTTCCAAGAAGATAGCTGATCAGGGAGGTGAGAACTTGTTTTGAAGACAGGGGGAGTTGTAAAACTTGCTATGTAGAGAACTAGTTAGCAGTTCAATATGGCTTCCATTCTAGAATAGAAGCACACACTTGCTGCTTAACATGATTGCTTTGGGGAGAAGGTTGAAGAATTTTCATGTTGTTCACCATCTTACTGAAAGTCATATACAAACAGGCTTACTTTCTATTTTAAAGCAAAGAAAACAGAGGGTTGTGACAGAAGCACACTGTACTTGCGACCATGTGTGAAACCCAAATATAGGCCAAAATAACATTTCTACCTGCCCCTGCAGGAGTTAAGACATTTGTTGAACTGCTTTCTAACATGAAAAATAAATTATAAAAAGTTCAGAAAATATAAAGACAAAAATTACATATAGTTTCATCTTCTGAATATAATTGAGATAATATTTTAGAATATTTATTTCTAGTTTTTTTCTTTTAAATTAGTAATGCTTTTTATTACCTTATGAAGGAAATAGCCATTGCAGAAAGTTTAGACAATTCAGAAAGTGTAAAGAGAAACATCGACATGAACCCTGCTGGTTAGAAATGGTTACTGTGAACATTTGGGTATATTTCCTCCCTACGTTAAAAAAAATTTTTTTTTTCAAAGGTCTGTAATGTGATATGGTATGCTACTGGTTGACCTCAAAATTTATTCTGCTCTTCTTCCTGGATACATGACCATTCAACTAAAATCCACATTTCCCAGGTTCCCTTGAGGCTGGGTGTGGCCATGTGGCAAATTTCCTACCAACAACACATGAACAGAAGTCATATGTGCAATTTCTGGTAATTTTCTGTAAGGTGGTTGCAGGGGATTTGTTCCTCTGTTTCCTTCCCATTCACAGGGCCTGATTGGTAAGAGAGCAGAAGTTCCCGGTTGAGCAGGAAATGACACATGCACTCATGCCAGCTTGAATCCTGCCTGTGCTCTTCATCTTAGAGAACCCATGTGCCCTTTGGGGACTTCTGAAGGGGTATTCAGGAGAAGGAAGACTGAGACCTTGTGGCTTTGAAGTTTATAACTAATGATTATTCAGATTTACTGGCCTTTATTGGAAACAAGTTATGGGACCTAGAGGAAATTTGGATTTATATATTCATATTTTTATGAATATTTTATACCTTTATAAATACCCCCCAATTTTTTTTTGAAAAAAATTTTTAACATTTATTTTATTTTTGAGAGACAGCATGAGCAGGGGAGGGACAGAGGGAGAGGAAACAGAGAATCCAAAGCAGGCTCCAGGCTCTGAGCTGTCAGCACAGAGCCTGATGCAGAGCTTGAACCCATGAACTGTGAGATCATGACCTGAGCCGAAGTCGGACGCTCAACCAACTGAACCACTGAGGTGCCCCTCTAAATATTTTAATAAGTACTTCACATTAGTATTGGTATATATCTCTATATCACTATTATTTGAAAATATGCTCTTTAATATTTATATAATAATTTATCATGGGGTAAACATTTATTGGACATTTTAGTTGTTTTCAATTTTTATTATTAGAGATAGTTTTTGATATGTAATTTTTTTACTTTCACTCACTAATTTTATACTTTGGATAAAATAGAGGAAGTAGAATTACTAGGTCAAAGGGCATGTGCATTTTAAAGACTCTTGGCGTATTTTGGTGTTAATCAACTGTGACCACAACGTGAGGTACTAGGGATGGATCTGTGAGTCTCTTCATAAAAGATAAATGATACATATGGCAGCAAGGGAAGGGATCATGTAATGTTTGTACGAGGATGATAAAAAGTCCCTCATTATCAAGAAATTATGCTTGTTTACTCTCTAATGTTTCCATTCGAGAATACAGCGGGACTTGCCTATCAGTGCATTGAATAAATAAATGAAGAAATTTGAGATTGATATCACCATGGATCTTGGTTTAAATGATGTAAGACCCCTGGAATCTTCCAACTGATAAAAGGGGAAAGAATCTTTCCCCCACTTGAAGCAATTGTCCACTTACCATCTTGGAGTTTGGCTGGAGTCTGATATCAAATGATTTCCTGGCAGCCATTTCTAAAACTAAGACTAGTGGCTCAGAAGGAATCTTAGACTCAAAGTGTCCCACCTTCAAAAGAAGCTTAGAAGTTGTGTGATATTATTTGAATGCTGTTTATTGTTGTATGGATGTAGGGATGTAGGGAATAAAGAGAGAATAGAAGCATTTGGTTTAAAACTGTTCACTGTGATGAGAAAGCCTAAGTAAAACTTAGCTCCGTGGGGGAAGCAATCGCAGTTCTGATAGCTTATACAACATTAGTGACTGTTTGGAGGTTTCAGGTTTACAGATGAAACCTAAAGCTTGGGGAAGGCATAACTGCTTCCGTTACACAGATGTGCCACTTGCTCCTACTCTGAACTGTCTCCCTATTTTAGATTGCAGTTTGCAGAATGACCTTCAATGCAGATTTCACAATGAGGTTTTTCAAACATACCTCACACAAAAAAATTTTGTATTTTTATTTTTTCTAACAAAAGATCTGGTTAGTAAGACTGTAATATTCCAACTAATGTTAGTGCTATCCATACCAGAAAGGAGATACGTTTCTAGCAGGATTTCAAGCCCTGTGAAGTGTACACCAGACCCACATAGTCATGCGAAAGTCAAATTTTCACATCCTCCGCTCCAGCTTGGCTTATAACTTCTGAATCCATAGGCTAGCTTATCTATTTGCAATGACCTTGGTTTCTTCATTGGAGGTATGACGAGGAACATATTTTCTTTTTGCCCTATGTTTTTTTAATGGCAAATATAATGATCATTGCCTGTTCCCTCTCTCATCCCATAGTGTTACCTACCAGCATTGCAGTGGCAGGAGCAATATACTTAGATTTCCCTGCTGCCTATAGTTTATTTAAGAACTGATTTCAATATAGCCTACCTGTTTGCTAGCAATTGGAGGAGCAATTATATGACATGCTTGGACAGGCCAGTGTATAATTGGCCATGTCCCGTTTTAGTGCCAGCAAACTATAAGATAAATAAAATTAATTAGAGTCCATGGGTCAAGTCTACAGTCTGTATGACCTCACTATCAAGCACTAACCTCTCATTTTCCATTTCTTGCTGCATTCCTGAGGTCAGACATCATGCAAAATGCTAGTAAAAGTTTGCCTTGGAATAGGGGTAGGGAAGGAACCAGGAAAACTGTAAAACAAAAGAGTAGTAATGGGGGTGGAGCCAGGAGTGAGGAACAGTTCACCAAAAAACATGATAAGGTTATAGCCATTTAAAAACTTCGAAACTAAACAGACCAATGGATAGAAATGGGAGTTCAGAAATGGACCCAAATTTGTCAAGGATTTAATATGTTGGCATTTCAAATTAGAGGAGCAAATACCCATTTTCAGCAAAAATGTTGGGGCTCTGGTTAGCCATCTAAAAAATATAAAGTTGTATCACTTACTCTATAGCTGAAGGAAACTGCAGACAAATAAAATATTCAATGTGAAAAATAAACTTGTAGAAACACTGGACAAAAACATGGGCAATTAAAAGAATCTTGGAGCAGAGAAGGCTTTTTTCAGCATGGCACAAAATCTAGAAATAATAAAGGAAAATACTTATACATTTGACTAGTAAAAATTTAAGACTTCTGAATAGAAAAAAAGCACACTATTAATAAAGTTAAGAGACAAATACTGGGAAAAAATAACTTCAACAAATGTGGCAAATAAAGAATTGGTTCCTTTAATATACAAAGAACACTTACAAATCAATAAAAAAAAGATGAATAACTCAATAGTAGGCAATGGACACGAGCTGCTGAAAGTCACCTGGGATGGTTGAAATGTGAGAAGAGTGGGTGGAAAAGTCTTTTGAAATAGATGGTAGGACCCAAGGTGAGGCTACTGGCCATGCAAGAATCATATGGAGGATAGCAGAGTCACCATCTTCAGACAGCTAAATACTGCCAGTCTCAGGCAGCAGAGACTCCCATGGGAGCCCAGCCAGTTCAGACCATCTGTCACCATCCAGAGAACACCACCCATAGCCTGTGCTGAGAGACTGTTCGGCTGTTTCTGTATTATCGCTCTGGTGAGTGTCTTGCACAGAAAGTTGCCTGCACATGGCTTGTGGATTGTTTAACAGATGTGACCCCCCCACCCCCAGCTGTGATTTGGCACTTTGTCCAGATCCATTTTATTGTCCAGTGTGGTTTCTTCCCTCCTAGAAATGTAGTGCAAAGTCTTTGACATCCAGGACACTGAGAGTCAGGAAGGAAAAACCCAGCATGTGTACTTAGGCAGGCCTGGACAATGATACAGCACAGCCTTTTTATATATATGCTTGTTTATACAAATACACTTTCTGGAAGGATACACATAAGGGGCACTAAAGTCGAGGAGTTTTATAACAGTGAATTTATAATGATAAATGTACATTATCTTATAATAAAAATTGTTGAATTAACAAGGAAACTCCCCTGTCACCAATTCCATTGAATACAGTTTAGGAATTGTCATAGAAATGAAAAATACCTGTAATTAGATGGACTTAATTATTCAGATGTCTTGAAGGTTTGGAGATACTTCAGGGTCTCAAGGTTGAAGCCACCACACATATTCATAAGATTTAAGCCTCTAAATGTTCTTTACAAAGTTGAAGCCACCATGCATTCTTCAAGATCAGCTACATGGTCAATAGAAGCACCTACTTTGAGTGCCTTGCTTGTAGTCTACCTCCTACTAGTTAAATGATTCTGAAACCTAACCTAACTTTTGTCAGCCTCAGCTTCCTCATCTGTTAAGGGAGAATAATAATATTAATACTTCTTTCTCTGGGCTAAAACGAGGGCTAAAAGAGATAATACATGAAAGCATTCTATAAACTGTGAAGTATACTTAACTACTAATCATTAATAATGGCAAGGCCTTAGGAATCACACAAATGGAAATTTTTGTTATTATTCAAGGTATTAGTATAGGACGTTGTACTCTGGCTCATTATGCAATTTATTGTAAGAATTATTTGAGAGGGAAAAAAAGTTCTCCCTACAAGTGAATGCCTAGTATGAGCCAAGTCATAGCTCTCTAGAGAAATCCCATTGGGTCCAGGTTGAGGTTCTGAAATCAAGGATTTGAGGACCAAGATAAGAAACCAGCAAAGTGAAAGCAGATAAGGCAAAGCAGTGGGAGAAGAGTGTGGGAGAAGTTTTCTTTCATCAGCAGGAAATTTCCACTGCTAGTCCCAATGGCATAAGACGAAAGCTGCTTCTAAAGGGACTGGCTTACACAACTAGAAACTGGTGTCTGAAGCATTTGTGTCTTTAGGTCTTTAGGTGTCTTTAGGAGCATGGTGGTGTCAAACCAGGGACTCATCCTGAATGGGCGGTTTGCGAAGCTGAGAGTTTGTATGGATTATGAGTCTTCTAGGTAAAATGTACCTAAGGAATACTCACTGGATCCTAAGTGAGGCATTTTATTTTTAGTGATGGCTTGAATGTGCAAACATCAGAGGATGAACCAGTAGAATGATTTGAGGACTCCTGCACCTTTTTTAACTTGAAAAATTGAAATGCAATATTAGTTTCATTGGTTCTCAAAAAAAAAAAAATCCTGGGTCTGGGTAGCATTTGTTGATTCCATGGTATAAATACTCCTACCACAGGCAAATTCAAGCTACCAATGTGACATTACTAAATGTAGGGTTGGGAAGAGATGCATGCAATCGGCTGTTGTGTTTTGAACTATTGCAGATGAACTTTAGCAATCTCTGGACAGATCTTAAGACTGTTATGTTGAGCAAAAGAAGCCAGAGTATACACTGTATTATTCCATTAGATGAAATTCAAGATATCATGTTGCACATAATGGAGGTGTGTTCCTTTCAATCGCTGAGTAATATTTCTTTCTTTCTTTTTTTTTTTTTCAGGGAAATGTAATTTATTTTTATTTTTTATTTTTTCATGAAATTTATTGTCAAATTGGTTTCCATACAACACCCAGTGCTCATCCCAACAGGTGCCCTCCTCAATACCCGTCACCCACCCTCCCCTCCCTCCCACCCCCACCAACCCTCAGTTTGTTCTCAGTTTTTAAGAGTCTCTTATACTTTGGCTCCCTCCCTCTCTAACCTCTTTTTTTTTCCTTCCCCTCCCCCATGGGCTTCTGTTAAGGTTCTCAGGATCCACATAAGAGTGAAAACATATGGTATCTGTCTTTCTCTGTATGGCTTATTTCACTTAGCATCACACTCTCCAGTTCCATCCACGTTGCTACAAAGGGCCATATTTCATTGTTTCTCATTGCCAAGTAGTATTCCATTGTGTATATAAACCACAATTTCTTTATCCATTCATCAGTTGGTGGACATTTAGGCTCTTTCCATAATTTGGCTATTGTTGAGAGTGCTGCTATAAACATTGGGGTACAAGTGCCCCTATGCATCAGTACTCCTGTATCCCTTGGGTAAATTCCTAGCAGTGCTATTGCTGGGTCATAGGGTAGATCTATTTTTAATTTTTTGAGGAACCTCCACACTGTTTTCCAGAGTGGCTGCACCAGTTTGCATTCCCACCAACAGTGCAAGAGGGTTCCCGTTTCTCCACATCCTCTCCAGCATCTATAGTCTCCTGATTTGTTCATTTTGGCCACTCTGACTAGCATGAGGTGGTATCTCAGTGTGGTTTTGATTTGTATTTCCCTGATGAGGAGTGGCATTGAGCATCTTTTCATGTGCCTGTTGGCCATCTGGATGTCTTCTTTAGAGAAGTGTCTATTCATGTTTTCTGCCCATTTCTTCACTGGATTATTTGTTTTTCAGGTGGGGAGTTTGGTGAGCTCTTTATAGATTTTGGATATTAGCCTTTTGTCCAATATGTCATTTGCAAATATCTTTTCCCATTCTGTCAGTTGCCTTTTAGTTTTGTTGATTGTTTCCTTTGCAGTGCAGAAGCTTTTTATCTTCATGAGGTCTCAATAGTTCATTTTTGCTTTTAAGTCCCTTGCCTTTGGGAATGTGTCAAGTAAGAAATTGCTGCGGCTGAGGTCAGAGAGGTTTTTTCCTGCTTTCTCCTCTAGGATTTTGATGGTTTCCTGTTTCACATTCAGGTCCTTTATCCATTTTGAGTTTGTTTTTGTGAATGGTGTAAGAAAGTGGTCTAGTTTCAACCTTCTGCATGTTGCTGTCCAGTTCTCCCAGCACCATTTGTTAAAGAGACTGTCTTTTTTCCATTGGATATTCTTTCCTGCTTTGTCAAACATTAGTTGACAAATGTTTGACCCAAACATTTGGGGTCTAATTTGTGGAGTCTAATTTGTGGGTCTAATTCTGGAGTTTCTATTCTATTCTATTCCATTGGTCTATGTGTCTGTTTTTGTGCCAGAGTAATATTTCTTTATACAGATATAGCACCATATGTTTATCCATTTAGCTGCTAATGAACATTTGCCTTGTTTTCAGTTTTTGGCTATTTTAAATAAAGTTTCTATGAACATTCTTGCACAAAAACTACTATGAAAATTCTTGTACAAGTCTTTTTATGGACATATATATTTTTGTTTATCTCGGATAAATACCTAGGAGTGGAATTGTTGGGCCACACGTATGTATACATTTCACTTAACAAAAAACTTCACATTGTTTTTGAGGCATTAGGTATCTAAACTGAAAAAAGGAAATGTGACACCAAGCATGTTCGGTGTCTTTTTTTTAGATTCTAGTTTCAATGCTACTGGTACACCCTCTACTCGAGATTAGAAGAGAGAAAGCCATGACTGTTTGTTTATTCAATTATTAGTTAGTCCATTAAAAAATATTATTGAACACCTATTATATGCCAGGCACTATGGTATGCATAGAGAATATAATGGAAAATAGCTTCTGGTCCCTGCCCTTAAAGGACTTACAGTCTAGGGAGAATCAAATCTCCTCGGAACTCTTGATTTATACCACATTTTTCATCTATAAAAGGGACAGTTATAAGGCCACTCTATTGGTTAATGGGACTGCATGTTTCATGAAGAGTGACTCCTGACCACAAAACTCAGCCAGGTTTAAGCCAATTTGACAAGCCAAATTGTCAAGAATGTTGACTGGGCTTGCCTAAGGGTACTTTTGTACAACCAGCAAAAAGATGTGTATCTGAAGTTTGGTGGTCTCAGCAGTATGGGCAGAGTGAAGTAGCTAGTTCTTTGCCCTAACTTTAAATCACATTGAAGGATGACTTTAAGAGAGCGTTTATGGTTCCACTCTACTCCCATAGTAAACCAAGTCTTGTTCTGCCATAGTTACCTACTTCTGTGTTTTATTTCCTATTTTGTCACTGTGTTTACTAAAATTTTCAAGGAGAAAAATTTCCAGGAGAACCTGTATGCTATTGTTAAATTTTCCAACACAAAGATAATATTTGTTCTTCCAACATTCAACCTCTTGTTGGAGAGAGAGAGTATGGTGGGTGTTATATCCTTCTGCTGGACAGAGGCAAATAAATGGTGAGAAAATATCCCCCAAATACTCATGATGCCGCTACAAAATTATCATCTCCATTTTGAAGATGAGGAAACTGAAGCTGAGACTTATTTGTGCTACATAAATTGAACTTGGGTCTTTATGGTTTCAAGGTTATATACCTTTCTGACTCCTTGTTGGGTAACATGAGAGCTAAGGAGATGGGGAGCTTTATGCTTTATAGGAAACCCAATGGCTAAATGTTAAGTGTTTGCCCCTTTGGAATTCTTGTAACATTAGGCTAAAGTGACTAGATGTGGAGTTAGTCCCCAGAAGTTTTTGCGTCATTAAGGGGCCATTTGCTAAAGGTTTCCCTATGTTTTCTTTTCTTTTCTTTTCTTTTCTTTTCTTTTCTTTTCTTTTCTTTTCTTTTCTTTACCTGTTGTTTTGATCTTCTTTTTTTGTTTTTTAATGTCTATTTATTTTTGAGAGACAGAGAGAGAGCCAGCTGGGAGGGGCAGAGAGAGAGGGAGATAGCGGATCTGAAGCAGGCTTCGTGCAGAGCTTAATTTGGGACTCCATTTCATGAACTGTGAGATCATGAGCTGAGCTGGAGTCAGAGGCCTAACCAACTAAACCACCCAGGCACCACCACCCCTTCTTTTTTTTTTTTTTTCTCATTTTAGTTCTGCCAGCAAAACAGAGACAAAGCCCGCTTATTTGCCTACTTTACAAAGTTGCTGACAACTGTCCCTTGTTGAGGACTGTCCCTTGTTACGCACGGCCATTTCAGATCCCAACTGATGGGGATACCAAATTATAAATGGTTGTTAGTTACAAATTAGTCATAAATGGTTATGAATGGTAAACACATCGCCTGGATTTTCTTCTGGAGGAAGCTCTGTGTGGATGTCTGTGTTTGAAGAGAGACTTGAGTAATGTGTACTTGGATAGTGCGTGGAGGAAGGTGCCTTGGTATGAAAAGTCTGCTTGGAGGCATAGCTCACCATGCCAGAGTTTCCTGCCAATGTGTTGCGGAAAAAAGCTGTGTGGTTTCTTTTCTTTTCCCCCCTTAAACAAAGCTTTATCTGTAATTACAAACCAGCTGGAGGAAAGAAAAAACCCTGTAGAATTGAACTCAAACACCAGCAGTTATTTTGAAGACAAATGATTGACTGAACTTAACATTTTCCCCAGCAACAAATTTTAGTGTGAAGATGGAACCTTAGAGAAGAGACGCAAGTTCAAGCAAAGTAAAGGAGAAAGAAGGCGTACTTTTATTTGGTCAGTTGTCATCGCTCAGTTCAGGTTGCTCTTGTACACAGATTTTTTTGATTCAATATCTTACTTTACATTTAAGGTTACTGTAACCAAAACAAGGATGTGAGGCAGTTTGGAGCTAAAATATGAAATGTGTCAATCTGCATATATAGCCACTGCTAGAAAATGGCTTTTTCTGGCTTTCACCTTTTCTGTGCAGATTCAACTGAACACGAAAACACAAGGGATGGATTCACCACGTTTAGTCCCATTGCACAAAAGCACCTTCCCTGTTTACTTAGTAGGTCTGCAGCAGTTCCCTGTTTTCTTGACTCATTTCTTCCCTGGTAATTAGCGTATTTTTTTCTTAGAGGAGCATATGGCATCCTTACTTGTAAACAAACCCTGCGAACCTCTTTCCATGTTGTGGAGATCTGAACTGAGCTGTAATTATATTGAGTCATAATCATGGAAGCACAATGCAGTCCCAGAGATAACAAAATGTAACACGTAGGCATAATAGGTAAATTGGGTTTCGTATTGCCAGATGATTCAGAGTATGTACAATGTGTACAATGAACAAATGAAGTGAGGAGACTTAATTGCAGCAACATGAGCCTGCAGACAAAGCTAGGAAAAAGGAAAATGATAGAAATAAAGAGCTGCTGTGTTTGAACTACAAATCTGGGCGCAGTGACTCTCCAAGGAAACTGAAGTTGTTCTTCAAGAAAAACAGATTTTTGCTAGGAAGATTCCTATGGTCTGAGATAAAGACACAAGACTAAACATGATTTTTAACTACCTGCTTTGTCATGACTCAGTAGGAAAGGGGCGGCTATATATGGTTACACTTTGTAGTCTGTTGTCTGGAATTTCACCTGGAAATTTTCCTTGACAATCATTGTATTCAATATGCTCATCACAATGGCAGCACACAAGCAACATTTACCTTCCTAATGTGTAGGTGTAAATATAGTCATTCTAAGTTAAAACAAAACAAAACGAAAACCACAACACTTCAAAATTCTGGCCTTGAGGTTGGAAGGCCAGCTGCTTAGAAATCATAGTGGATATTCATAAATTGGTCATGAGAAAAATCCTAACAGGGTAATTCAAATATATCATTTTTTGTACTGTGACACCTATGGACACCCAAGGAGAAAGCATAGACAACTAAGTGGAGATGTTGAATGGGTGCTTGTCTTTTTGCCAAGGGAATCATTCTAGCACTTTGAAGCTGTGTTCTTATGATACCCTATGTAAGACATATAAGACACGGAAAAAATGTGAATTGTCCATATCAAAGAATAGAGGGAAGAGAGAAGATGAAATTCAGGAGGATCCAGAGATTTTCCCTTATCCTCCTCTCTCCCCCAATCATCCCTCGAAGCTGGCATGTTCTAGACTTTTTTTTTTTTTAATGTTCTAGACTTTTCTAAAGTCTTCATAGAACTAACAGAGCCCAGAAGATTCACATTAGTTTACATTCAATCGCCTTAGCTGATTGGGGAGAGCTAATGGGGAGAGAATTCCTTTCAGGAATTCTGAGCTAAGTGGTTTCAGAGTAGGCTGAGAAAAAACCCCAAAATATGTTATGAGGTGTGTTAGAATCCCTGGGGGTAATCTCAGGAATCCCAAGCTGGGCATTGAGGATTTAGGTAGGGATATGTCAAACACCACAGCTGGTACCCCACAAGAAGAGAAGAGCCAAAAGTAGTTGGGTCTCTGAGGTGGGTGGTCTGTGAAAGATTCATTGCATTAATTGTTCTCGTATATTCTGGCTCTGTGTTACTCAAACATAATAAGCTCAAGTGTATATAATAATTACCTGAGGTAAATCTTGTATTGAGGGTCTTAGCCTTGTATTGAGGTTTTTATCTGAGGTAAATTTAGCTGAGGTAAATCTTGTATTAAGAGTACATATTGGAATCACCTGGGAAGCCCTAAAAATATACTCATCCTTGGGTCCTACTTTTAAAAATATTGATTTAATTGGTTATGGGTTTTGGAAATACTTTTCTAGGTCCGAGATGGAGCTGCTCTTGCCCAGGGTGCTATGTGAGTCAGATAACATTTAGATAACTTTCATGTCCCTGGAAATGCTCTTCTTGGCCAGAAACACAGAATACCCAGTCAGCCAATTCCCAAATGCCAAACCATCCTGGGCCTTCTCATTCCAAATAAGGTTGACTGTGTGCCCCCAGCCAATCTGAGATTTAAAAAATTTTCCCTCCCTTGTTTTTTATTCTTTATCCTAAAAAAAGCTGCCTCTAGCCAGTTTTCAGTTCTCTGAAAGGAGACAGTCAGCTTCATGAAGTATTAGATAAAGTTTCTATCACTTAAATATATGTGTGAGTGTACGTATAATGTGCATATTTTATATTTAGATGAAAACTACTGCCTATAAACTTCATTGATTCTATTTAGGTGAAAACATTGAAATTTACCTTCTCTAAGAAGGTAAAAAAATCAAATTTAATTTTGCACTAGTATTTCAGGCTTCAGTGGGCTACCAAGGTTTAAGAGTTGAGCGGTGCGCATTTGAGACCTGTTTAACAACCAAAGTCAGGTTCCCCCTGAGGTCCATTCTAGGCAGCCTTGGCATGATCACACTTGCTGCCCTTTACTCCAAAGCCTTGCTGTAATCCTGTGTTCTCTCATTGGAGTAACAAGACACTTGCCAATTGCATATCTGTTCAACAAATATAATGTCTCTTAGGATTTAGATACGGATGAACTAAAAGCTTGGAAAATCTGGAAAGAAATGAAATGGCTGGAGAACACTTTTGGTTGCCCCTGGGTAATGGTGAAACAAAGGCAAAGTGACTTTTGGTTGTACTATCAAATTTTCTTCAATGTTTATAGACATTGTTTTGTGATGATTTCTGAAGGATTGTAGTGTGGTTTTATATCATTGGCCCTCACTAGTTTAAATGGCCCCAGGATGCCTACTCCCAGTAGAGGCCTAGCCTCCTAAAGGCTGTGATTATGAGTTTGCTCTTAAGATTATTTATATTATTTATAGATATGAGGAGTAAAGCTGTAATGGTGGAATAAATGAGGTTGGGTGGAGATTTTGGGTTCTATCTATATCCTGAAGGTGGCTGACCAGCCCACTACTTCTGAGTTTGGTCCTATCTAAGCTTCAGAATCTGCTTGCAGAGGAAGGATACTAACTTGTCAAAGAAAGAAACATTTACTTAAAGAAGACCATAATGCTATATTCTTAGATCAGATCCTATAACATTATGTACTGAGAACATCAGACTGTTTGCAAAATTCTTGTTGTTTTACCTATAAAATTTGTTAGTGTTATTTTTATTTATTTTTATCCTTTTTATTTTAGAGAGAGAGGGAGAGTGCGGCAGGGAAGAGGGGCAGAGGGAGAGAGAGAATACCAAGCAGGCTCCATACCCAGTGTGGAGCCCAATGCAGCACTCGATCCCACGACCCCGGGATCATGACCTGAGCCAAAATCAAGAGTGGGATGCTCAACCTAATGAGCCACCCAGGTGCACCATGTTGTTGTTATTATTCTCCTTACTGAAAGGAACTATGGAGATCTTTAATACAGTCTTGTCATTTGGACAGAGAAAACTAAGACCCGAGGAAGTTAGATTGTCAGACTCAACACTGAGTATAGTATGTAAAAGGGCTAAGACTACAGCTTGGTTCTCCAGCCCCAAATCAATGGCTCTTCCCTTCTCCCAGGTGGTTGTAGCTTCAGAGGAAACCTCACTGGTGAACCTCAGAGTATAAGAATGTGGATTAGGAACTATGAAAACATTAAAGAATACTTGTTCTAATGGTGTTTAGTAGGGAAGGAAACCACAAGTCATTTACTCTGAACTAAATCGTATATAAATGAGTGATGAGAGTATAGATTTGTACAGACTTCCTGAAAATAAGCATTTGACAAAATGCACCAAAAGCTTTAAAAATGGTCTCATTGTTACCTCTGGGTGGTACTACTATGATTCAGTTTTACTTACTCTTCTTTTTTATTAGACAGAGAGAGAGGCAGAGAGAGAGAGAGAGAGAGAGAGAATCTTAAGCAGGCTTCAAGCCCCGTGCAGAGTCTGATGTAGGGCTTGATCTCACAACCTTGAGATCATGACCTTAGCTGAAATCAAGAGTTGAATCAATGCTTAACCAACTGAGTCACCCAGGTACCCCCAGTTTTACTTTCTTTATACATTTCTGTATTTTTCAAATTTCTACCAAGAACCTGCATAACATGAAATAAGCAAAATTCTACAAAACAAAAATATTATTGAAAATATAGCTTGGATGACTCTTTAAAAAGATTTATGTCCACTTTTTCTTTTAAGATAAAAGACCATTTGTTCATGGGGAACAAGACCTAGACTTGCTGCACTGCCGAGACACTTGAAAAGAGGGACAAAGGGCTTTGTTATAAAGGACAAACATGCCAGAAATACTCTGAACCCAATGTAAGTGAGGCTTTTAGGGCCTAACATAGAAGAGTGAACATTTTAAAAGTGCGTAGGGGTAGAAACATCTGAGCCCAATACAGAAAGCAAAGTTGAAAAGGCATTAAGTTTAGATGCTAAGCATTATTTCTAAACTACTAGCCTTGGTGTCTAAGGCTACACGTTTCTGAAGTTTACAGAAAGCCTTTAAATGTCAGCATCATTTTTAGCCCAGAGCTCTTTTCTTACACAACATCTAAAAATATCTATTAGTTTAAATTGTCAGCATGCAAAACATTTGCTATGACTTTTCTCATCATATCACTCAAATCATGTCAGAGCTAGAAATGAAAGAAAATGCCTGAATAATCTGGCAACTACTAATCTTATTTGATGAGATTTTCATGGGGGATATTTAATAGCAGTTTAATAATGTCGTATAATGTGTAATCTTAAGAAGCCTAACCAAACAGTACTATCTACTGCACATTTCCACTTAGATGTCCCATAAGGATTTAAAACTCATAATGTCTGAAATAAACTCATAATCTTTTCCTGCACTTGTTTTACCCTCTTGAGTTTCCTATCTCTGTCTCTAGGAGCAGCATCGATTTAGTTGCCTAAACCAGAAACTCAAATCATCCTCTAATTTCTGGATTTCTGGGCTGGATTACTACAAAAGCATCTAGATGATCTCTGAACATAGGCTTGACTCTTTTCGGTCTATTCTCCACATTGCAGATGAAGTATATGCTCTGAAAGGAGATCAGATTACGTTATTTCTTGTTTTTAATATTTTACTGGCTTCCCAATTTCTGCAGAATCAAATGTAAGCTTCTTAGCATGGCCTTCAAGGCCCTACCTGACCTAGTCTTACATCTTTAGCCTCAACACTTTCTGGTTCCCCAAATATGCCGACCTCTTGATTGCCACAGGACTTCCTCTTCTCCAAATTTAGAATATACTTGGATATTGCCTTCTTAGGCACTTAAGGCTGATGAAGTACCCCATCCAAGGAGCTTTTTTGGGCTCCAAGATGTAGCACCCTGTTTCAGTTGCCTGTTTACTTGTGTATCTTCTTTGTTAAAACTGTAAGCTCCTGGAGGAGAAAGTTTAGGTCCTATCTGCTGTTAGAACTTTAGCATCTATCACAATGTCTTACTATCTTTAGTTAAAAAAGAATCCTCCCTCATCTCATGTCATTATCAGCAATGGAGGCTTGGAGCATAAAAGATTGCCTACTCAACATTCATGCCACACACTCTACCCTCATCCCACCCCTGTTCCTGCCTCCACTCCGATCTTCCTTTTCCACAGCAGAACCCAGATTGTGTTTACATATCCTGTCTTCCTATATTACGTATGATAATTATGTTAATCCCTTTGCCCTTGCATTAGTTTAAAATTGGCCACATGGCCCAGTTCTGGCCAAGGAAGTTTGAGTAGTGTAATGAGAGCTTCTGTGAAAGGTTTCCTTGCTTCTAAGAAAGAGACATAGGAAGAGGTGGCCTATGTTACTCCTCTTGACATTTTTATGACTAAAGCCATTGTAGCTTTCTTGTTCCCATGAAGGGAACCAGCCTGGGAACTGACACGCTAACAATGCCTGAGTGGAGAAATAGAATGGGTTTGGGCCCTTTTGATATAACTGAACCACGGATCAGACTACTTCCAGTCCACCTAAACTCCAGACTTATATGGGGTCATACATTTCCTCATTGCTCCAATTTGAGTTAGGAATGTCTATTATGTATAGAAAAATACATATGAAGATGATTCAAAGACAAATTATAAATAAGCCTTTTTCTACTGAGAATTATTATCCTGGTATTAAAAAAATATATAGGCTTGGGACGCCTGGCTGGCTCAGTTGGTTAAGCACCTGATTCTTGATCTCAGTTCAGGTCTTGATCTCAGGGTTGTGAGTTCCAGCCCTCCGTTGAGCTCTGTGCTGGGTACTAAATCTACTTAAAAAAAAAATGGGATTTTTCTACTGAGAAGTGTAAAACTAGACTTAATATAATTGTATAACAGATCTGGAACAGCAAATTAATATCTCCTTACATTGGCCTATGTATTATTTATATGTTCTTGTCGGGTTGTTTGATGGTTCATGCAGTAACCAAAAGAAAACATGGCATTGAGTTTTTGGACTTGTGAGCAACAGAGAAATAAGACTGCATTTTAAGTCGCTGAAGTCAGTACCAACAGAGTTGAATAAGCCATAACCTCACTACTAAAATAAAATAAAATAAAATAAAATAAAATAAAATAAAATAACCAGCTTTTAAAATATTTTATGTATCCCATTCTTTCTTTTATTGAGGTAGAGGTAGACATTACATCTCTTAGATGACAACAGTTACAGGAAAATTGGGAAATACAAAAAAATGTATAATAAAAGAAAGTAAAAAGTAACATAATTATATTATACACAGTTAACTGATTTTAATACTTTGATGTAATTCCTTTAAATCTTTTAAAAAAATCCAATGTGCGTAATATAAATGAATATGTATTTTTTGTTTATATACACTTAAATATAAGATATATATATATATATATAAATATATATAAATAGCCTTGGATCATGTGTTTTTCACTGAATATTTTTTCATGAACATTTTCCCGTGCAATTATTTATTTGTTAAAACTATGCTTTTAAATGGTTATGTAATACTTCATCACCTAAAGAGATATGCCATCATTCTTTAATCAGCCTCTTTGGTTGACTATTTTAGGGGTTTCTTATGATTTTTGCTATTTAACAAAGTATTAAAACAAATAATTGGGTACAAATCTTAGATTCTGTCTTTAGGATAAATTTTAACTTATGCTGGTCTGTCTTTGGGCCATGTCTTTTTTTTTTTTTTTCCTCTGCCTATTCTTACATTAGTAAGTATCATCTTTTAAAAATTATTGTGGTTTTATAATATATTTCAGTTTCTAGTAGAGCAAGTTACCCAACACCAATCTTTAAAAAGATTTTTTTTTTTTCAATATTTATTTTTGAAGGAGAGAGAGACAGGGCGTGAGCAGGGTAGGGGCAGAGAGATAGGGAGACAGAGAGTCTGAAGCAGGCTCCAGGCTCTGAGCTGCCAGCACAGAGCCCAATGCAGGGCTCGAACTCACAGCCATGAAATCATGACCTGAGCCAAAGCTAGATGCTTAACTGACTGAGCCACCCAGGCGCCCCACCTAACACCAATCTTTTAAATGTATCTTGGGGCGCCTGGGTGGCTCAGTCGGTTGGGCGTCTGACTTCCGCTCAGGTCATGGTCTTGCGGTTTGTGAGTTCCAGCCCCGTGGCGAGCCCCGCGTGGGGCTCTGTGCTGACAGCTCAGAGCCTGGAGCCTGCTTCCAATTCTGTGTCTCCCTCTTTCTCTGCCCCTCCCCCTGTTCACACTCTGTCTCTCAATGATAAATAAACGTTAAAAAAAAAATTAAATGTATCTCTTATTCTCGGGGTGCCTGGGTGGATCAGTCCGTGAAGCATCAGACTCTTGGTGTTGGCTCAGGTCATGATCTCTCTCCGGTTCCTGAGTTTGAGCCCTGCATCCCTGCATCGGGCTTCCTGCCTGCTTGATTCTGTCTCTCCTTCTCTCTCTGCCCCTCCCCTGCTCTCTCTCTCCGTATCTCTTTCAAAATAAATAAATAATTTTTTTTTTTTTAAACTAAAAATCTGTATCTCTTATCCCCATGTTTTTCTTCTAGTTAATTTCTTTAAAAATTGATCCAAATTCCAAAAATCTGATTGAAGTTTTAATTACGTTATTTTAAGCATATGTATTGACTTGGTAATGATTAACATCTCTACAATATTAAATCTTCTTATGTCATTTTGTCTCCATTTATTGAGGCTTCTTTTATGTCTCTCAGAAATATTTGAAGTTTTTTCCTGCTTGTTGCTTTTTAAAGCATTTTCCTCTGTTTTTCTATAAAAGTTTTTTGTTGTTGTTGCTGTTACAGCTATGTGGGAAAAATTCTTAAAAATATGTTACTGAAAGCTTGGCTCTTATATTGCCAGGCTATTTCTCTCAGGATGTTGGCTTTGGCATTTTCTGGTAACAAAATGTAATTTCTACCAAGTATGAGGCTGGAATAGTAGCATGTGCTGAGACCCAATTCTGTCACTAATGTAACACAAAGTGAATCGCTTCTTATCTCATTTTACATATCTGAGAATAAATATTTAATATGCCTTGAACATATGCCATTTAAAAACTCCAATCATTGTTATTAAAAAATTAAAATTAAAAAATTAAAGCTATACTCTAAAAGAGGTTAAGTTATGAAAGATAATTTTTTTCTATTCTCCTTTATATATTAAGCGATATAAGACAAGTTGCATTTGATTTTAGGGACTTGATGGCTCACATAATTATGTAGAACTAATTAATTCAAAATCTGTTTATCAACAGTAGTCTGTAGCTACAGCATTTTCTCCCAGAGGCATTAACAAAGGCTTATCACCTGCTTTCTTGTTGCAGTTTGTCTCAAAGGCAAATCAATATGAAAAATATAAAAATGCTATTCCCGGAACTAACACTTCCAACAATTTACAAGAACTTTTAGTATCTGATACCAATTAGTTTTCTTAGCTTAAATTAAAACAGTTTTATTTAGCAATGAAACATGTCAAAATAATAAGGATTTTAAAAGCATAATAAAGTTTTCCCCAGGAATTTTTGAAAAATTTAGTAAATACATATACATATATACATACATATACACACACACATATGTATATTTATTCATTTTAATAATGAAATTTTTAATTATTGTGTTTTTTAGGAAAAATAACTGTAACAGATGGTTGAGGACAAAAGGATATAAAAGAAACCTATTTTATGCTTTATAGATTAAATAATATAATGTTCTTTGCACATATTCACATATAGTACATGCATATAGAAATAAAAGTATCTACATCATGGGCAATATCTTCCTTTGTGTAAGATCAATAAACAGCAGAAATAAGTTATCAATAAATGTATGTGTCTGATTTTTGATAGGGTTTTCTTTTTTTTAAATTTAAAGTATAATTGACTTATAATATCCTATTAGTTTCAGGTGTATATTTTTGTATATGATGACACATGATCCCCACAATACATCTAGTTACCATCTGTCACTATCCAAAGTTATTACAATATTATTGACTATATTTCCTATGCTGTACATGATATTCTAATGGCTTATTTATAGCTGGAAGTTTGTACCTCTTAATATCCTTCATCTATTTTGTATCCCCCACATCTGCCTGCTCTGGTAACAAACAGTTTGTTTCCTATATCCAGGAGTATGTTTGTTTTGTTTTGTTTTATTCTTTACATTTCACATATAAGTGATACCATGTGATATTCGTCTTTCTCTGTGTGACTAATTTTACTCAGCATAATACCCTCTAGGTCCATCCGTGTTCCCACAAATAGCAAGACTTCATTTTTTAATGGTTGAGTAATATTCCATTTTATATATACACACACAAACATCACATCTTTAACCATTCATCTATCAACTTACGTTGCTTCCATATCTTGGCTATTGTAAATAATACTGCAATGGATAGAGGGGTGCATTATCTCTTTGAATTGGTGTTTTTTTGTGTTTTTTTTTTCCAGATAAATACCTAGAAGTGGAATTGCTAGATCATATGGTAATTGTATTTTTAATTTTTCGAGTAACCTCTTGATAGGGCTTTCTGATCAATTGGATTCCCCCAAACTTTACTTCAATTACTATGTTTCTGGATGTTCTTGTTTGAACACTAGTTAGAGTTAAACTTGTTTTGGGCTAGAGAGCCAATATTTATTTATTTTCAACCTCCGACTTTGGTCGGGTCATGATCTGGTGGTTCATGGGTTTGAGCCCCACATCAGGCTCTGTGCTGACAGCTGGATGCCTGGTGCCTGCTTGGGATTCTGTGTTTCTCACATTCTCTGCCCCTCCCATGCTGGCGTTCTGTCTCTCTCCCTCTTAAAAATAAATAAACGTTAAAAATAAAAAAGGAATTTCAGGAATTGAAATCCTTCTCTTACCCCCCTCCCCCCTTTTTTAAAGATGCATTGGTCTTTTGAACAATGAAAAACGCTCCTTATACAGTAAGTGAACTTTTAGGTAATGGAAACTTGTTTTAGTAGTTGGCTTTGCAGGCTCAAGGAAAGGTTCATATCAGGTTCTGGCTCGTTGGCCTCAGTGCGCCTGAGGATTTGATGCTTGATCTTATCTTTCCTGAAACACAACTAAAGGAACTATTAGGAATTTCCCTATGCCAGATCCAAAATAAATGAGAATCCTATAACATATACCAAAAACAAGTACCTACACCTATGGTTGAGAGAATGGTCATTAATCCTGAACCCCAGAGGGGATTGCATAATTAGCTAAGTATAAAAGCTGAAGGTACCCCCGAAATGATGCTGTCCTTGAGCTGAGAGGGCCTCTGTCCACTCAACATCATTTGTCGTCCTGACTTTGCACTGGACATTGGGAGATGTGCTTGGGAGTTATGACACCTTGACTATACAAAATGTTATTTGTATTTGTTTACTTGTGAATTGTATACTGTGCTGTAACTTGTTCTGATTCTTCCTTAAAACACTTTGGAGATAAATAAAGTCTCTTGTGTCTCATGAATTTGATTATTAGTCCGAACCCAAGTCCAGGAGAGTGGGTGTTGCAAAGGCAAATTTCCATAGCCAGAAATTACTCCCTATATTCTGCTTAGATCCTTCTATTCCCAATCTCTAAAGCCCAAATACAAAGAGGTAAAACCTACTTAATTAATGAGTAGGTGGACTCTCATTATGATTTGGTGTTTGTCCCTCCCGACATTAGCTCAGCATCTCAAACACCAAATTAATCAATGATTCTGGTGATTTTCCAAGATGATAGAAAGTTAAGAAGAGGCTAGACCCTCCCCACCATGGTAAACATTCTATAATAAAAAAGCATTCAAATACTAGCCCCTGATTCAGTTTCTCCCAATCTCACACTACAATGTCTATGAGACATTGACAAAAGACAAAATCTCACATTACCTCATGTTAAAAATAAAAACTGACAGATAATCTATTGCTAAAACCTGTGAACAATTTACCCATTACCACAAGCCAAATGAAAGTAGATTGAGCAAGACAATTTGTGACCTAACCAATTTTTGCCTCCTGAAATAGAATAAGCCAGTTAAGCTGAAAGGAGGTAAAAAGCCATGTATTTCTCCATTGACCCTGGTAAATTGACCCTTTGGGGGGAAAAAAAAGGACAGCATAAGAAGTACCTTTTGAGACATACTGTTTTCCTTTATTCTCACTTTTCATAAACATTCTGGCAGGAATCAATTCATAAACATCTCGAAAGAAATGAGATTGGTGGAATGACATTGCATCTGGGCACATTTGGTCCTCACAAATAAAGTTTTGTAGTTGAGTTGAGTACTTAAGAGCCAGACAGACTTGCCACTTACCGGCTGGGTGACTCTGGGTAGATTATTTATTTATTTATTTATTTATTTTATTTTTTTATTTTTAAAAATTTTTTTTCAACGTTTATTTATTTTTGAGACAGAGACAGAGCATGAACAGGGGAGGGGCAGAGAGAGAGGGAGACACAGAATCCGAAACAGGCTCCAGGCTCTGAGCTGTCAGCACAGAGCCCAACGCGGGACTTGAACTCACGGACCGAGAGATCATGACCTGAGCCGAAGTCGGAGGCTCAACCGACTGAGCCACCCAGGCGCCCCTGGGTAGATTATTTAACATCTCTTTTCTCAATTTCCTCATCTGGGCTTGCTATAATTTTTTTAATGTGTATGTATTTTTTTTTTTTTTTTTGAGAGAGAGACAGTGGGGCTCATTACTAGTGTGAGGCCTGATATTGGGCTCCATCGCATGAATTGTGAGATCACAATCTGAGCTGAAGTCACGGGTTAGACGCCCAACTGACTGAGCCACCCAGGTGCTCCTGGGATTGCTATAAGTATTAAATGAGATAATAAATATACAGCTCAGTTCACAGACCTGGGTACAATGGGTACAATAAAAGGTGGATATTACTTTTATTATGACAAAGAAAAATAAAAGATGAGAAAGTTTTAACAGTTCTAGTAGTGTGTGTGTTGTAGAGTCAGCTTTATTTCATGCCCTTCAGAGTATTGGAGAATCGAGCCAGGGGATGAGAGTGGCTTCGCCTTCAGTCTTGCACTGTTACACAAGATGGGTGTCTGTCAGATATAGGGCATGGCCAGGAACTCTGCACATCAACCAGGTCTCCTGCTGCACAGTCAGTGAGAGGATCACACCAATGCCCAAGAGGACGGGATTGTGCCAGCCATATATCCTGTCTTTTGGTAAAAGACAAAAACCGAGACTGTGGCAAAAAAAACTAAAATGGGTTATGTGTCTATGAAAAAAAATACTGCACAAAGAAAATGGGTTTCAAATCCTAATATGCAAGCAGGCTAACCTCCATGAAAGGGCAGAAAACTGATTAGTTAGTCCTTCAATCACTAAAGAGTTTAATGTCTCATTCATCCTCTTCATCTCTATCTTGCTTTCTACCATCATTCTGAGTGTCTTCAGCCTCTTTGTGGGTGACCCATCAGTCATGGGCTGAACTGTGTCTTCCCCAAATTCTTATGCTGAAGTCTAAACCTCAAGTTTCACAATATGACTGTAAAATAAGATGATTGAGATGGGCCCTAGTCCAATATGATTGGTATGCTTCCAAGAAGACAGTAGGATCTAGACACAGAAGAAAGACCATGTGAAGGCACAGGAAGAAGCCTGCCAGGTATGGGTTGAGGAGAGACGCCTCAGAAGAAATCAACCCTAATGACACTTGATCTCACATTTCTAGCCTCCAAAATGATGAGGAAATGAATTTCTGTTGTTTAAGCTACCCAGTCTGTAGTGCTTTCTTATGGCAACCTTAGTAACTTGCATACCATCCAATTGCCTGGACTCTCAGGTTCTTTATTTCTCATCTCTAGGGACCTTCACTTTCATTTCCCTCCAATCCTCCTTCTTGCCTCCCTGGGGGGTGCCCTGAAGTTGTCATAATCCAGACCTGCTAACTTCTCAAATACATTCAAACCTGTACTGACCGTAGTTATACTGCCTCGCAACCTTCACACTAGTCTACTCCCAACTCCTTTGCTCTTAATCTCATTTTTCCTGAGATAAACCCCACTTCCTCTCTTCCAATTCCTTTGTCTTCTTCCTTCTCAACTTAATCTAGCTGCTATGATTTATCAGTTCATCCTACGTCTTGTCAATATCTTGAAACTTCTATTTTCTTTCCAATGCGACAGCTTTGCAAAAGCTCTGCCCGGGCGGTCTGTCTTCCCTGTGCCCAGGCAGCATTTCTGAGCATGGCTGAAGGAAACCACGCAACCACACCACAGCTGCGGGGCCAGAGTAAAGTTATATAGGCCCTCAGCACTGCCCGTCATGTCCCCTTCTCCACAACTACCACCTCAAACTTCCTCTCTTCTCTTTTTCAAAACCCAGACCTCACTACTTCTGCATCCTCACTCCTGGCAGGTGACTCTCACTTCCTATTTTTGTAGGGAAAAGTGAGGTCACCAGAGAGAAGTTTCCCCACATTCCAGCAACAAACTTGCAAACTTCTCGGTATTCCCAACCCTCACGGCTTTCTCAGATCTGTCACACTGCAGATGAGGATGTGCTCATCTGCCTTCCAACAGTTAATCCTTTAATGGCTGCTTGGAATTCTTTCCTCCAGGGCTTTGCTGTTTTTATCTTTCTTCATTCTTTTTCGCTTTACCCTCTCACTCCCCTCAAGTGTTCTTTCTGCTCATCACTTAAGTAGTCTCAAAACATCTCCATAGCTCCAGGCACTGCTGGGAGTTCCCCTGGTACCTCAGGGTGCTGGGGAAGGAAAAGGCAGAGATGGGCGCCACTGGTAGGCAAAATTCCCAGGCACAGATGTCCAGTGACCTGACCACTTGCATTGAGCTGAATTTTCATTCATGAGTGAAAGAAATGAGATTTTTCTCATGTGTTAGGAGGGTCAGAAAATACATCACGCATAAGAATCATAATAACAGGGGCCCCTTGCTGGCTCAGTTGGTAGAGCCTGCGACTCTTGATCTCAGGGCTGTGAGTTCGAGCCCCCCACGTTGGGTATATAGATTATTTAAAAATAAAATCTTAAAAAAAAAGAACAAACAGTGATGATGATATAATAAACAAACAGCATTTTCTCTGTGTGGGGCATTGTTTCACATGTCCATGTTTCAACTCATCTAATACTCAACAAACTTCTGAGGAAGGTACTATTTGTATCCTTATTGGAGAGCTCAGAAAATGGACCATACGTAACAACACCACCAACAAAAGCAAATATTTGCATGGCACTTACTATTATGAGCAATTTACATTTATAAGTCATTTATTCCTTATACTAACCCTGTGAGGTCTGTACTCTGACCATCTCTGCTTTGCAAGTGTGACTTCCAAGGCCATGCGGTTGGTAGGTTGTAGAGCTAGGATTTCAACTTAAGCGAGCTGAACCCTCTCCACATCCTCCTCCCCGCTTACTTTTTGAAAAATTGCTTTAAGCACTTAAGAAGCAAATACAAATTAAGAACTGAAGAGGGAGGAAGTCATGGAATAAAAGGATTATGACTAACTTTTGTTCTGTGAGTGAAGACTCTGGACGCAGGCTTTCTTATTCTAAGTACCAGCTCCACCTTACCAGTTTTGTGATCTGAAGCTGATTACTTAGCCTTTGTGTGTCTCAATTTTCTCACTTATAAGAGGGGGAACCGTGAGATTATTTACCTCGTTGGTTGTATGATAATGTATGTAGAATGCTTGTATCTATGCTTGAGAATATAAGTGCTAAAGATTACTAGTACTATTTTACTTTCCTTACGTATCTTTAACCATGAACAATTGATGACGAGCTAAAGTGAAAGGGGTCTGGCAAAATATCTTCTGAAGAATTTCCAGAAGTAGGTTAAACCCCTTTGGACTGTCCCTCAGCATCACTGCAATGGATCTTTGGCAATACATCTCTTAGCCCAGGCAAAAGGGGCCTCCGACCAGGCCCCACACTTTGAGGGCCCCGTGTTTTACACATAAAATAAAGTCATCAAGGAACACACGGGTGCCCCTATCACTTGGTGACTCATTCTTTTTTTTTTTTTTTTAATGTTTATTTATTTTTGAGAGACAGAGAGAGAAAGAGAGAGAGACAGAGCACAGGTGGGGGAGGAGCAGAGAGAAAGGGAGACACAGAATCCGAAGCAGGCTCCAGGTTCTGAGCTGTCAGCACAGAGCCTGATGCGGGGCTTCAACCCACGAACTGTGAGATCATGATCTGAGCCGAAGCCGGATGCTTAACTGACTGAGCCATCCAGGTGCCCCAAAATGGATTCTTAAATGATGAGGTATCTCAGTAGTGCCAAATGTCTATTTTCTTGTTTCATTCTTGTTCCAGTTTATGGTTCCAGAAGTGCTCATAAATTAGCAGTATTTGAAAGAGTTGCACTAGGCTGCAGAAATTCTGCAATATTTATATATTTAAATAATTTATATTATGCAAATTTGTATATATGTAGGTATAAACTTAAAATTCACGAAGCATGTAAAGAATATGGATTCTTCACATTACTGAATGGATCTATGTAGTGCTTTGGGAGAAAATAAAATTTGTAATATACGTGCTAACTATGCATGCAGTAAAAGTCAGAACATTTTGTAACATTTTTTATAACAGTAATTTATCTTAGGTGACTCCATTACAATGTTTGAGCAAGATAAGTATATATTATTAATTATTTATTGCATTGGTAATTTGAAAATTCCTGTTGTGATTACCTCAGCAGAGTAAAGTTTCTTCAGACAGGAACAAACAGAAATCTGCTTCAAAACAAGTGACTCAGGACAGATGATCTCATTTGGCATTACTGTCAATAAAGCATAAATAATGTGAATGTGAAAACCTTGATTATAACGACAGTATTAGTGATTCTACTGAAATTAAAACAAGTGAGAAATATTTTATAGAACACATACATGATAATTTATGAATTATACATATTTTCATTTTATTTCTCACCCAAACATCACAGACCTACCAACAGCACACATGATAAAAGTTAAATTCCATTGTTCCTGGTATTTTCCAAATGTGTTATAAAAAGTCATAGCTTGACATATACTTTAAGCATTTTTGATTGTTATGAAGATGTATTTAAGGTAGAAGAAGAGAACATATTTTAGCTAACTGCTTGTTAGCTTGCTCTCTACTCTAAAATAACTGACAGCACGTTATAACTGACACCGTGCTGTGGTGTGTGGGCTCCCAAAATGGGTCCTATGATTGTTGGGAGTAAGCTTGGGGGTCATGGTTTGGGATTATGATTTCAGGAATTAAATGTGCATTCTCTTAAGAATAAAAGTTCATTGTACATCTAAAAATAACATCTTTACTTATTCAATACATCTGTTTATTCATTTAACAAACATTAAGCTCCACACTGAAGATAATCACTAATTAGTGGGAAAACCAACACCTGGCAGTGCAGTGACAGGCATGTGCACAGGTATCACTTCTTCCAGGAAGCTTTCTCTGACCATAGGCTGAGATTTCTCTGGGCTTTTTCTTTCCATTTTCCCTATTTCTGCAAGCAGAGTAGAGCAGTGAGAGAATTCCTTGGACTCAGAAAATCTGATTTTGAATCTTGACTCTGAGATCTTGGACAAGTTAATCACTTAGGTAGGCTTGCTGAGCTTCAATTTCCATGACAATAATGCAGAATTAAGAGAACATGTCCTAGAAAATTCAGTGTTGTTGGGTGGACATACACATACAAAGAGAAGACACGTGCAAGATGAAGAAAGCCTGAGAAAGGTCATATAGAAGAAAAGACTTTTCAGATTGTAAAGTGCTATCTATACAGATGTGGGATGCTGATCTTAGATTTCTTTTTTTTTTTTCTTAAGTTTATTTATTTATCTTGAGAGACACAGAGTCAGTGTGAGTTGGGGAGGGGCAGAGAGAGGGAGAAAGAGAATCCCAAGCAGGCTTCTTGCTATCAGCGCAGAGCCTGTGGGGCTCGAACTTACAAAACTGTGAGATCATGACCTGAGCCAAAACCAAGAGTCAGATGCTTAACCAACTGAGCCACCCAGGCGCCTAGAGTTCTGCTTTTTCCAAGACTTTCTCTGCCTGTAATAATTTATTCCAGGGCTGTGTGACCTCTTCTCCTCCATTGGGTCAATTTGGCAAACTAAAGAATTTAGAGTGCCCTGAAATTATGCCAACTTTCCCCATGAACAGGCCATTTTTTTACACAGCACTTTAATAAAAATATATTCCTAAGCTATCCACTTTTCTTTTCTTTTTCTTTCAAGGAGAATTCCTCATCAAACTATGGGAGGGAAGGAGAGAGAGGGAAAGAAACACTGTATTTCATTTCCTCAGTTTCCGAATTGAGTAATTCTAACTTTCCAGGGATGTAGTCAAAATTTGTGTTTGGAAAAGGACCTTAATGAGTGAGTAAAAAGTGTTTAATAAAATTAAAGGGAAGAAAAAAATCAAACTTATCATTTGATAACTCAGCATAATTACTACCTAGCAAACCTAAAGACTATTATTCTGAGTCAGTTAGGTCTGGTTGCAGTGTCTCCCATATGTATCAGTAAGGAGAGGCTGAAGTATATTGTGATAACAAATAACTCCAATTAGTGGCTTAAAATAACAAGGGTTTATTTCTTGCTCACATAGGTTTGTTTCCTTCTCCAGGACCTAGGTGACTGAGCTTCTGTCATTTGGAGGGTTGCTGACCTCCATGGCAGAGGGCAACTTAGCTCTGCAGAGTCTCACATTGGCCCAGAGTGTCACACATCACCTTTTCTCATATCACAATAGTCAGGAATGGTTACATGGTGCCGCCCATCAAAGGAGCCAGGAAATAGAATCCCACCTTGGGCCAGAAAGAAGCTTATCAGGAATGTTTGGTGAGCATTACTAATGACCAGTGTGGCATTGCTACTTGCATGAGGTGGTAATGTGAACCCTTACAGCCAATCAAGCATTGGCCAAGAAGGCCAATGGGTGTGAGTGTTGGTCTCAGGCTATCTACCTTCATTCATCCTCCTCAATCTGTTCCACTAAAGCCTGCCGCCCCTTCACCAGAACTTACTACTTGAGCCAATTCCAAATAATTTTGTACTTTCTTTTAAAATGCAAATAAACATTAAGTATACTATAATTTTAGTGTGTTTATCTGATGGTTTTGGAGAGCTGGTTGCTGCTGGGCTCTTGAGGGTGGAAAAGTTGTTTTTGAAAGACTAAAAGCCCTCTCCATGAATGAGAAAGAATGTCTGAAGGTAAGTCATTTGCTTCACTATATTGTCCAGAGTGGATCCTGATCACTTGTGTGGGGATTTATAGGGATGAACACCATGTACGGCTTGGTAGTTGTAAGCCCTGGAACAGTCGTGGTACCTATTCTTGTCCATATGAGGAAATAGGTCTCAGGAATTCCAGTTTGGGGATGCATTCGGCCCCAAATGACAAGGTTCATGGTGAACTATGATACCCAATAGAGATAGAATCCTACTTTTCTCTTCTGATAGGTGTCCAGAAGCTAAAACATCTTTTCTCTTAAACATTTAAAAATGCTTCTCATTATCTTTAAAAACATCTTAGAAAAGTGTATTCTAGGTTGCTTTCTAATTATGCAATAAAATCACTCCTAGTTCTGGTATGTTGGTTAAAAGTCAAAACAGCTTGTATTTGAATACAGCTATACACATTCAACATTCAAAAGCTGTTTTCGCCATCATAATTAGACATTAAATTGTGATTTATATTGTTAAATACTGATTTGGAGTTAGCTAAGTAACAGTCTGGAAACTTACAAGTACTTTAGGATATTATGTTACATTAAAGTATGCCCATAGTGCATCACGTTTTTTTTCTCCCAAATTTAATGGATTATTTTAATTTGCAACTGAAAATATTTTGAATTGGTAAGATGTATATGCAATACAAATAGCTGAAGCTATAAAAGCGTTTAAAGTTTTTTTTTTAATGTTTATTTTTGAGAGAGGGAGACAGAGCACGAGTGGGGGAGGGGTAGAGAGACACAGAACCCCGAACGGGGTTGGGGGGTGGGGGAGACACAGAATCCGAAGCAGCTCCAGGCTCTAGCTGTCAGCACGGATGTGGGGCTCAAACTCAGGAACTGTGAGATCGTGACTCAAGCCGAAATTGGACACTTAACTGACTGAGCCACCCAGACGCCCCCACAAAGGTGTTTTTTAATGAACTATAAGTGTTCCTCCGACCCCTGTCTTCTTATCCTTGCATTTCTCCCTCCCCCAGAGTTAACCAGTATTGTCCCTTTATTGTGTTTCCTTCCAAAGATATTCTGTATTGCTATAAATTTTCAAATGGTGTGTGTGCTTACTAATTTGCTTTTACATCTTTTTTGCTTAACATGATATCTTAGTGATAACTTCATAATACTATACACATACCTGCTTTATTCACTTAACGACTTCATAATATTCTTTTGTATTGGTTTGTCATAATTTATTTACCTGGTTCTCTATAAATGGACATTTATGTTGTTTCATATCTTTAGCTCTATGAACAATACTGAAAATGACATTCTTGTATGTAAGTCTTTATATATGTGTGTGACTTTACTGTAGGATATAATTCTAGAAGTGGGATCGCTAGATCAAAGGCAGATTTTCTTTTTTTGTAAAATTTTTTTTCAACGTTTTTATTTATTTTTGGGACAGAGAGAGACAGAGCATGAACGGGGGAGGGGCAGAGAGAGAGGGAGACACAGAATCAGAAACAGGCTCCAGGCTCTGAGCCATCAGCCCAGAGCCTGACGTGGGGCTCGAACTCACGGACCACGAGATCGTGACCTGGCTGAAGTCGGACGCTTAACCGACTGCGCCACCCAGGCGCCCCAAAGGCAGATTTTCTTAATAGAAATGTCATTAACATGAATTAAATTTTAAACTGGTTACAGCATAAAATTAATTTTTTTTTTTAACCAACTCTGGACTTATGGTCAAATAAGACACGTTCCACCTCAGGTACTTAAATACTATAGATAAAATGGCAGCTATTTATAAATTATGTATCTTGAAAACCACTCTCACATTATCTTTATAAGATTTGTTTACCAACCATAAGATTGAATCTAAGAAGTATTTAAACGTTCCTATGTACATGCCTGGACTATGAAAATTCCTTAGCTGTGGAGAATTTTTATAATATTTTCTCCTTAAAAGTAAATGCATTTTCAAATAGATGTTCTTGTAAAACTTTCATCAGGAATAATAATATCAAAGCTGTTAAAAATTTCATAAACAGTTGATAAAGTCAAAACAGTAATGTGCTTCTTTAAGGGCCTTACAGAACTTTTAACTAGAAAATTCCCTACTTCATACTTCCAAGAAGGTACCCAGACTCTTTAGAAAACCTTGCATGATTAAGGTTGATTAAAGAAATCATAAGTAATTTCTCAGGAAAGTAATCAAAATCCACTTCCAAATAAGAAGGGTGTGGTTGCCCAGAGCAGCACAAGAAGGGTTAAACTATCATTCTTTCCTGATTATTTCATATCACTTGTATAAGATTGCTAAATGTCAAAAAGTGTTTATTTTTTTGCTAACAGTATAAAACTGAACATACTGTGAGACATAAGGTAGCAGGTGTCTTGGCTCTAAACTATCAAGTCTGTGGGCATTCTGTTATAACAGGTGCTCCAAAAAATTTGAACAGATTTTAACAAGAGCTGTATGGGCTTTTTAATTAGCCTGGTTATTCAGCATGTGTAAAAAGCATTAGGTGTATGCTTAAAACATCATAGGGTCTAAGAAACAAATGCTTCACATAGTCACTCTCTCTTTCTGGCTCCACTTAGCTTTCTGCTACTACATTTGACGTATGTGTTTCTTTTATCACAGAATCTCCCCTAGCCCAGGCAGGAGGCCACAAAGAGCGATCATCAGTAATAGTGATAGAATGGGGGATCAAAACACTGTTCCGACTGTTACTCAGATACTCGGTACACTTTTAATAGAATTCAAATTTGACACATATTAGAAAGCAGGCTAACCCTCTTGCAGGAGCCTCTTTTAAAAAAATGTATATGCCTCACAAATGGACTATTTCCAGAAGGACTTTTCACCAATCTCTACAATATGAAAAGATGAGCTTTTACTTGAGATTCATGTTTAGGATTTTAGGAATAAATAATGACAAAAACAAACTCAAGTCTATCTATATTTTAGTTACTTGTCTAGGTCATTATGTTGAACACAGATATTGAGATACCTATTTCTTTTTACTTTTAAGTACTCGTGTTACTTTTAATCTCTGGGATCCAAATGTACAGCATTAGTTTGTTTATCAAATAACAGTTTACTGAAAATTATGTCGAGTTTGTGTGTATGTGTGTGTGTCGCACAGACGAATGGAATAGACTTCCTGTCCTTAAGGCACTTAAAAATCTATATAAATCAGGGGTGCCTGGGTGGCTCAGTCGGTTGGGCGTCTGACTTCGGCTCAGGTCATGATCTCGCAGTCCGTGGGTTTGAGCCCCGCGTCGGGCTCTGTGCTGACAGCTTGGAGCCTGGAGCCTGCTCCGGATTCTGTGTCTCCCTCTCTCTCTGACCCTCCCCCGTTCATGCTCTGTCTCTTTCTGTCTCAAAAATAAACATTTAAAAAAATCTATATAAATCATAAAGGAGAATGTGGTTGATAGCCAATGGTGTTATAAACAAGTATAGTATGGGACTTGAGAGAATGGGAAGATTTACATTTGGTGCAACTGGGGAAGGTTTCAGGTGACATGTGATGGTGGCCTTGCAGTTGGGTAGAATTTTGAAGTCAGCATTTTGGGTAGGCTACAGTGCCAGCACAAATGAAAGGTCATCAAATCATCATTTACGATTACTGCGCATGTTACTGTCATCAGTGTTTTATTTTTTAGATATAGAGGTAAGGTTTAGATTTGTTTTAAATCAGGCACATGAAAAGGTGCCAATGACTGATTGCTTACAGCGTGCCAGGTGCAGTGCCAAAGGCTTCACCCACTTTGCCTTAGTTGATGTTAGTTGCCTTAGTTGCCCCATATGAGGTGTCATTACACCTGTTTTACACATGGGTGTAAGTGAAATAACTTATTCAGTGTCCTATGATAAGCAAGTAGTGGTGTCAGAATTGGACTCAAACCCATCTAGTGCTTAGGTATATGCATTTCTACAGCATGCTCCACTCCCTCAGTTTTAAAACTAGAAGGAAACTTATGGATTCTCCTTGGGGATATAATTCATTTATTCCCAGTGGAGGCACAAATTTGATTCTTGGTGGTTGTATTAGTCAGTGTTCCCCAAAGAAAGAGATCCAAATAGGATGGATGGATGGATAGATAAATAGATACTATAAAAAGAGATGTAAGAATTGGCTCACATGGTTATGAAGGTCAAGTAGTGTTACAATCGACTGTTTGTAAGTGGGATAAACAGGAAAGTTAGTGATGCAATTCAGTCTGATTTTGAAGTTTTGAGAACCATGGAGGCTGATGTATGAGGCAGGAGAAAATGGATGTCTCAGCTCAAGTAAAGAACACATTCACACTTTGTCTGTTTTTTCCCCCTAGTTAGGCCCTCAGCAAGTTGGATGATGCCCACCCGTACTGGTGAGGACAATCTTCTTTACTTAGTCTGCATATTCCCATGCTAATCTCTTCCAGAAACAGCCTCTCAGAGATACCACAAAATAACATTTTACCAGCTATCTGGGCATTCCTTAGCCCAGTCAAGTTGACACATAAAATTAACCATCACAGGGAGCAAAAAAAAAAAAAAAAAAAAAAGTACTCTTTATGTATAAAGATATACATACAGTTACATACAACATATGCAGTGTGTTTAATTGTAACATTTTATGGTACCCCTTGATAGAGAAGAAGGATCTAAAAAGGCTCCTTGGAGGGGAGGGTGTGATAATGAAAAAAAGTTTATGACACACAGCTCTAACTCCATTTTTTAGGGGACAGATTAGGAAAATCAGAGAGTGAAAATCCTGCCCAGTCCCATAGCTAGTTAGTGCTGTATATGCATGTGCTTACATTTAAAAAATTACACCGTTTTCAGGGGGAGAAAGGCGCAAGAACCATTCATCACATTGCCGAGTTCAGCAATCTCCTTATAAGGTCCTCTTTAACTTGATTTCTCTCTGGGTTTGTAGGTAGGGGTATGTATGTGATCTCACTCTTAAGCCATAAATAACAAATTTCAACTTCATGAAGGTCAACAAGAAAGAGTGAACTGGTCCTGGGGTTAAATCTTGACCCTAGATGGTACATCATTCAAGCTCCTGTGTTTTTGGGGTAGTTCATGAGCTGTCTACTTGGGCGCTCTTAGAATAGCACCTAACAGGTAGTAGGGCTCATGATCGTGAATTAATGTGTGAGTACTGGCAGCAGCAGGAGGAAAAGGGCTCTGAAAGACTGAGAATGTTACTTAAAATAACTTAAATAATTTAAGTATTAAGCTCATTTCATATGGAAATGAGTGACACTGACTCATTTGCCTGTTGTTGGACATCTGCTTATGCTAAAAGTGGTTGGAGGTCTTAGAGAAAAAGTTGGCCCTCAGCAGAACTCTTATCTTGGGGTCAGGGGCTCAAATCGGGGTCTCAAATTCTGTTCCTGTTCATGTACGGAGAAGCGGCACCTTAGCTTGTTTGGGATCAGACAAAGGGTCTGTCAGCAGGGAGGAAGTATACGCGCCCCTTAAACAGTTTTACTTACTCTTCCCACACATCAACATACAATTTATTAAATTTGTTGAAGATAAAAGAAGGGATTTTTTTTCCCCTAACCTATTGACATAAATGATTCTATTCCACTTAATTTTTGTATATGTGATAATTTCACATACACTACCCCCATATGAATACAAGTAAGTGTTTTCTTTCCATAATCTGCCTTTTCCATTATCCAATGTTATTACTTTTTTGTGTATTCTCTCGAGTTTCTTTATATTTATAAGGCAAAAATAAAAAAATATTTTCTGTAACAATAAAATGGCATATTATGCACACTTCTGCACCCCTTTTATCTTGGATATTGTTTTATATTGGTATATAGAGAGCTTCCAACTTTTTTTAACAGCTGCATGGTATTTCATTATATGAATGTATTTTTGTTTGTTTAACTGTACTCTTTTTTGAGTTTTTAAGATATGTATTATATATAATATATAATATCGTATCTTCTTTATCCATTTACCATCATTGGGCCCTTAGATTGTTCCCATATCTTGGCTATTGTAAATAATGCTGCAATGAACGTGGTGGTACAGATGTATTTTCAAGGTAGTATTGTTGTTTTCTTCCAATAAATACCCGGAAGTGGAATTGCTGGATCATATGTTACTTGTATTTTTAATCTGTGGGTGAGTTTCCATATTGTTTTCCCTAGTGGCTGCACCAATTTACATTCCCACCAGTGGTGCACAAGGGTTCCCTTTGCTCCACACATCCACCAACGTTTATTTCTTGTCTTTTTGATAAAGCCATTTTAACAAGTGTGAGGTAGTGTCTGTGGTGTTGATTTGTATTTGCCTAATGACTAGCGATATAACTATTCTTCTTAGTTGACTTCTGGTTGTTTGTAATTTTGTACGATCATAAGTACTTCTGCAATTAATAACCTTTTATGTACATTGTGTTATATGTGTGAAAGCATATCTGTAGGCTATATTACCAGACACAAAATTTGCCACAGCCTGGGGTATATATATTTGTGATGTTGATAGTTTTTGCTAAATTGTCCTTTCTAGAAAGAGTGCCCCAATTTATACTTATACCAGAAATGTTATAAGAGTGCCAGTTTCTTCACAACCTTGTCTAGAGTATGTTAACAAAGTTTTTAGCTTTTGACAATCTGAGAGGTGAAACTGATATCGTGATGTAGGTTTAATTTTCATTGCTTTGAGTGACATTGAGATTCTTTACATGTGTGTAACACATTTTATTTATTTATTTTTTTCAATATATGAAATTTATTGTCAAATTGGTTTCCATACAACACCCAGTGCTCATCCCAAAAGGTGCCCTCCTCAATACCCATCACCCACCCTCCCCTCCCTCCCACCCCCCATCAACCCTCAGTTTGTTCTCAGTTTTTAAGAGTCTTTTATGCTTTGGCTCTCTCCCACTCTAACCTCTTTTTTTTTTTTCCTTCCCCTTCCCCATGGGTTTCTGTTAAGTTTCTCAGGATCCACATAAGAGTGAAAACATATGGTATCTGTCTTTCTCTGTATGGCTTATTTCACTTAGCATCACACTCTCCAGTTCCATCCATGTTGCTACAAAGGGCCATGTTTCATTCTTTCTCATTGCCAGGTAGTACTCCATTGTGTATATAAACCACAATTTCTTTATCCATTCATCAGTTGATGGACATTTAGGCTCTTTCCATAATTTGGCTATTGTTGAGAGTGCTGCTATGAACATTGGGGTACCAGTGGCCCTATGCATCAGTACTCCTGTATCCCTTGGGTCAATTCCTAGCAGTGCTATTGCTGGGTCATAGGGTAGGTCTATTTTTAATTTTCTGAGGAACCTCCACACTGTTTTCCAGAGTGGCTGCACCAGTTTGCATTCCCACCAACAGTGCAAGAGGGTTCCCGTTTCTCCATATCCTTGCCAGCATCTATAGTCTCCTGATTTGTTCATTTTGGCCACTCTGACTGGTGTGAGGTGATATCTGAGTGTGGTTTTGATTTGTATTTCCCTGATAAGGAGCGACGTTGAGCATCTTTTCATGTGCCTATTGGCCATCCGGATGTCTTCTTTAGAGAAGTGTCTATTCATGTTTTCTGCCCATGTCTTCACTGGGTTATTTGTTTTTCGGGTGTGGAGTTTGGCGAGCTCTTTATAGATTTTGGATACTAGCCCCTTGTCCGATATGTCATTTGCAAATATCTTTTCCCATTCCGTTGGTTGCCTTTTAGTTTCATGTGTGTAACACATTTTTTAAAAAATGTGTAAATTGTCTGATCATATTCTTTGCCATACTGAGTTGTTGATTTTTTTTCTCATTGATTTCTGGGACCTCTTTATTTATTATAAAAAGTCTCCAATATGAGGTGACAGAGGCTTATTCCCATTTGACATCAATGTTTTTTAATATTGAATAATTAAACATAACATTTTATTTAAAAATTTTGTTAGCATGATGAATTGCCATTATTGGAAAAGATTGCTTAACATAATTTATCACGCATTATTTAATTTCTCATATTAAAAACAAATAAATGTCGCACTTACAAAAATAATCACATCTATGAGAGAACCCTGACGCCCTATTTAGCATTACTCTGTTTGCTTTGCCTAAGATAAAGAAGCCTGTTCAGAGTACCAGCTACTTGTGCTGGGCTAGAGGTAACTTTGTCACTTATTTGGCAAATGCTCCATAACAAATAAATGACTGATCTAGGAAAGTCCAACTTTCTATGCCTGCTCTTTATAATCAACTTCCGATTGACAAGAAACAGAAGGTTAAGTTCAGGGCTTGCAAAGTACATAGCATTTGGGGCTTGAAAACTATTTATTTGTTGTGTTTAAAGCTCCTCACTGTAGTTACTAGAATAGAAGGATTTCCATCGTTGGCTGGTATTCATAGGGCTCAGCTAAAACCATAGGGGCTGGTAAAAGTTTCCCTGCCTGGCTTATCTTTACATATGACTTTGAACTGTATGAAACTGTCACTTTTACAGGTCAAAAGTAGTTGACTGTCAACAATTCATATGGTTCAATCTACATCTGAAAGCTGGCTGCAGTTATAGAGGATTTAGCTCTCACAGCAAAAGCTTAAAGCTTTTTTTTCCGACTCTGGGCGCACTGGTGTTCCTAGGTTAGTTCACAGCGCTCCGGCGGGAAGCGAGAACTGCAGTATTCAATAGTGACCACGAGAGGGGGCATTTCTCTTGGAAATGCGAAGATTCTGACCAGTTTTCAGAGTAAGGCAGAGGCAGGCTGAGGAGAGCGAGCAGGGCAGCAATAAACATCGTACGTGAGGAGGAGGCAGTGACTGCACGTGAGGTCGTTGTCCAGCTTAGAGGAAACCCCAGCAGTTTTCTCTCTGGCAACCTAGAGTTCGTAATGTTGAGAACAGGCGAGCGAAAATGAAGGGGGACCACAGCAAGAGCAGGTCCTGTTCTTCAGTGGCCTAATTGCTGATTTGGTAGCTAGAATCAAAACATCAAAAGTGACAAGCAGAAGGAGTTGAAGGTATATCCCTCACACAATATGAAATACTCGCCGCTTGCAAAAAGCTCCGATGTCATAATAAATGTGTTTCCTTTGCCTGTTGCACAGCACCTTCCTGTCCGAAAGTCTCGGCGCCTTGCTAAAAAGGCAGTACACGCTGGCGATGGCTTCCCAGGCACGGATGTTACAGACGTCCTGATATTAGGCAGAAGATGCCAAAAAACCCCCATTTTCTTTTGCATTTGCATAGCTGTTAGTATCTTTAACTCAAAAGTTGGAGGGGCCCTCAGTAACAGGAGGCTTGTCCTTCACTGGTCTCAGGAAGTTTGCTCTAAATGAGAGAGACATTGGGGCACCTGGGTGGCTCTGTGGGTAGAACGTCCGACCTCGGCTCAGGTCAGGATCTCCCGGGTTTGTGAATTCCGGCCCTACATCAGGCTCGCCGCTGTCACCACAGGGCCCGCTTTCAGAGCCTCTGTCCCTCTCTTTCTCTGCCCTTCCCCCACTCACACTTTCTCTCTCAAAAATAAATTCACATTAAAAAACTTAAATGAGAGAGACACTATGCTCATTTTCTTGGGTAATGCCACGTGGCAAATGCATGCAGAATAAGGGCAGTCCCACCTTCCAGGGCTGGCTGTTATAATCCAATTTGCAGTTGTGGAGGAAACATTGCAACAGCCAAGCCCCCTGAATGAGAACATTAAGTGACCCTGAAGAAGTTGCTTAACTGGAGGCATCTTTCTCCTTCTTCTTCTTCTTCTTCTTCTTCTTCTCCTTCTCCTTCTCCTCCTCCTCCTCCTCCCCCCCCTTCTTCTCCTTCTTCTGCCATTCTTATTAGAAAACTAAGAAACAGGAAAAAGAGAACAAATTTATACAACAAATGATGACATATTCTTCTGACACTCTGCCTGATGACAGTGCTGTCCAGCCTTCACTGCCCAGCGTTTAGAATTCAGGGTTCTTGCTTTCTGCTAGTGAACTGTTGTAATTTGATAGGGGGATAATAAACAGGAAATGAATTCTTTTCTGTACTTCCTTCTCCCCTAGTCTGCCCAAATATCCATGCTAACTGCGGTGCTTTTTTTCGGTGGTTTGTGGGGATTCTCTCTCCTCCGGCTCAAAAATAAGCCGCTGTGTCTTTCATTTGTTATTCTGAGAGAAGAAACCACGGTTGTTATATTTAAAAATGTGAGCGTCTGCTTATTACTGTGGCCAGGCAGGGAGATGGCTATATGATCCATCGCAGGAAGTGCAAGCTGCCCTCTCTCATGCTAAAAGGAAGCAATTTACCAGTAACACTGGTGCCAGATTAAGATTCTCGGTGCATCGCAAGTGAATTACCATGTCTATAATTTTCAAGAAGAAAAGAAAACAGCAACACACACACACACACACACACACACACACACACAAAACAAAGCCAAGAAATGTAAGAAGGGGGATATTGAGCCAAGCTTTGGTAAAAGGCACATAATTCACTTCAGAGATAATGGCTGGCTAGACTGCCCTGTTTCATGTCTAAAACAAAAAGATTTTGCAGGTAAGCTTGTGCGCAAGGAATTGGTGATTGCCCTTGGGGCTGTTTTGAGTTCTTATAGCCCAGAGATGAGTAATATTCAGATAGTGGGTCTTGCATATTTGTCTCTATGTTTTACAAAACCCTATGTGGAGAGAAACATTGTAATGTATTGATTTGGCATAATAAAAGCTCCATAAATGTTTTGTAAAATAATGAATTAAAGGGAATAGTTCTTAGGGAATTCTACTATATGTAGCATGTGAAGTACATCACAGGTAATAAATGCAATTAACAGGGATTGAGATATATAGATGGAAAGAGATGGCCTCTGTTGGACAAAAGTGGGTGGAAAGCAGCTGGTGTATTTTTCCAGCTCAGAGCCCTTGAAATATGAGCTGTGGCCCCCTCTCACCACAAGTCCCACTTAAATTCCTAGAGCAAAGCAAGGGTGGGGGGGAAAGATAAGGATTGGAAGAAGTGGAAAGGAGAATTTATTAGGGTACAGAGGTGGGGTGGGGGAAGGCAGACACCCTTGGAATGGGCCAGAGACTTGGATTTTAATCCTTTTTTGGATATTACTCTGACCACATCTGTTCATGATGCTGCTCTATTAGCGAAGGGGAAGAACCAGTGCTCCTGTGATGGAGGCCCACGTGGGGCCAGAGTGCATGTGAGTTAGAGCACAGGTGGTTTGCATTAACAGGTGCGTTCCCGTTATTGTAATGCAGACCTCACCTGGAGTCAGCACTAGCAAGACGTTCACGACTAGCGTGGGGTTGGGGGCGGGGGAGGATAGAACATCTGGGCTGCTATTTGTTTTTCCTATCTTGCTCTTACATTTCAAAGTGACCCTTTGTTCCAGTTCCCTTGAAATGGAAACAAATTTGAGTTCAGGGCATTTCTCTATAGTTATTTGTAGTTCACAGGAATGTGGGCTTTCTGACAAGGAACTCAACAGTTTTAGAAATCCTAGATCTTCCTGATGAGGATCAGCCCTCTGTGACATTACATGCGTTTCCCGAAAGGCCTGGGTTCAGAAAAGGGGAGATGGGTGTGTTCTTCCAGATCGTATAACTCATTGTTGGATCACCATAAAACTCAAATTCTTATTAATTTTCTAGGTGGGAGGTGGGAAGTGGGAGGCAGCTCAGGCTGTTTAGCATCTTGTTCATTTATTTTGTGGGGGAGGCGATGATTCTCTTGGATGCTTCTGAAAAATACAGAGGCACTGGATAGAAATGGTATACAGGCCCTAGATGATATGAAATGTTTGTTTGTTTGTTTTTTAATCTCTAAGAGAATTCCAAGGCCTAACAGTGAATCATGTTGTACCATAGAGCTATCCTTAATGCAATGCTTAGAAACACTAGGCTTCATCCTCAAGGGTCAGGGCAGTGGACTTTCTTCCCGTGGATCTGCACCACTGAGACTGTGCTTGTGTTTTAGGGCTGGATCCTAAAATGAGGACATGCCATTGTGTTATGGTGTCACAGCCACACATGCACATTGATGGCTGCTGTAGAGAGGACTCTTAGATGGTCAAGAGAGTTCTACTTTTGATCTTTCCCAAACATTCTCATGTTTATCCTGCCAATTGCTTTGCATCAGTAAGCCAGGTTTTCAGCATCCTTCCACCATGCCCTTTCTAAATACTTTAGTATTCTAGCCTGAGGTTAAGTTCCTGCCCCAGGAAGAGGAGAGATGGTGGAAAATTTGATTACTCACAAAATTCCTAAGGATGGTAAGATACATGAAGATAAAGTTCTTCTTGAGGCTTTAGTAAGGCTACAAGATTGTTTTCCCTATTGAGGGGAACCACAGACTCATGGGACAAGAGGATGTTTTCCAATGTCCTAGGGACTATACCTCAAATTCAAAGACTGTAGAACCCTCTAGAGAGTTCCAGGAGGAATCTGAGCTGATGAAACTTCCAGGTCACCTTCTCCAATGAACACCTAGAATAAGAAAAGGATTGTCTCTGCCTGGAGCCCTCCCTGCCTGATGGTCAGTGTCTAAGCTCTGGGTTCTGTCTGCTCTGCCGTCAGGTGACTGTAACCTGTGTCTTGCTTGGCCTGGCTAACTCCAGGGCAACTACTTGTCCCACACTGTGTCTAACTTTTCCTGACCTCTGCTCACCCCCTGTGCCACCCATAGCCAGCCTTGATTACTATCCAACTCCACTGCCTGCCTCAGGCAAGGCTAGCAGCTTGCTTCCCTAAAACATGCTTTTACTTCTTTTGCTGTAGTACGAACACACATTGTTCAATGTTAGGAAAGATAATACTTGAAAATGGAAATGTAAGGGGCACCTGGGTGGCTCAGTCGGTTAAGCATCCGACTTGGCTCAGGTCATGATCTCAGGGTTTGTGAGTTTGAGCCCTGCGTTGGGCTCTGTGCTGAAAGTTTGGAGTCTGGAGCCTGCTTCAGATTCTGTGTGTGTGTCTCTCTCTCTGCCCCTCCCCCATTCATGTTGAGTCTGTCTCTCTCTCTCAAAAATGAGTAAACATTAAAAAAAAATAAAAAAAAGAAAATAGAAACCTAAAATCTGATGGACTAGGCAATGATTCTTGCTTTAGATGGGAGCAATAAGTTTACCAGACCAGTTGAGAATTCAAGGCTTGCAGCAGTCGCCTAATGCTGGAGGCTGGGATGGCAGATGGAGTCAGTACTGGTCACAGTTCAATGCTGACACTGGTCGGAGGGAGCAAGAGTCCTAACAGTCTCAGGGGGGATTGCTGGGAGTTAGGACTTTATCTGGAGTCTGAAGTAGCAGTTGTCCTTTATTCCTGATCACCAGGGTCTCCTCTGGCTTATCCCGAAGGCCTGAGAGAGTCACCAGAACACACGTACTTCCTTGGGAGAAGGAATCCCCTAGAGCCAAGATTTCTTGGTTTCTGTGTCTAAATAGGGGTCAAGTTTAGCTGTGCGGAGCTTGTGTGGAGTCTGGTTCCTCTCAGGAGAGTGCCCACACCCTGACCCCCTCCTGACAGAGCAGCTAGCGCTTATCCAACCCCGACTAGGATCCAGTCATTCTTGGGTATTTTATATGGGCTGCCCCATTACTTTCAATTCTACAACATTCCATGAGTACGTGTTAGCATCACCATTTACTGCTAAGGAAATTGACACCCCTTGGGGTAAAACAACTCACCCAAGATCACATATACAAATAAGTGGAGCTTGGTTTGCATCCAGGTCTGTTGGCCTCCTGTGACTACTCTATAGAACAGGAAGAGAAACGCCTGCATTTGATTTGATATTGATCAGGTAGGATTATTTACACCAGAAAGGGTTTTTTTTTTTCCCCCATGTACACATCCATTAAACACAGAGTTTTCCTAAATAGTGAAACGTAAATTTCAAGCATGTTTTCCTAAATAGTGAAATGTACATTTCAAGCATTTCGCTTTGAAAAGCTCAAGGTATGCCACTCTACCGGGAAGTGCCCTATTGCATAAAGTCAGCTGCTACAGCCTGCAACTTTTGTGTCTGTTTTCTTCACAATGCTAAAAAGTGCTTTTTTTCTCCAGGGCACCTGGGTGGCTCAGTTGGTTAAGCATCTGACTCCTGATCTCAGCTCAGGTCATGATCTCATGGTTGGTGAGTTCGAGTTCACGTTGGGCTGTGCTCTGATAGTGCAGACCCTGCTTGGAATTCTTTCTCTCCCCTCTCTCTGCCCCTTTCTCCACTTGCACTCTTCTTTCTCTCTCAAAATAAATAAACTTGAAAAGAAAAGAATAGTTTTTCTTCTCTTAATGACTTCCTGTCCTTTTATTTGAGTTGCTTTATTCTTCACTTCCTCACATGACCATTTTAAAACTTTTTTTTTTTTTTTTTTTTTTTAGGCAAACAAAACAAGAGAGTTTATTGGCAGAGACCTACTTCACAAAGAAGTTAAATAAGCTTCCTCAGTCCATGGAATATTATATAGGCTAAGACCTCAGACTTACACAAAGAAATGGGGAATATTTAAAAAATAGAACAAATAAAAGGAAAATATAATCTTTTAAAAAACTTTACCTGCTCTGAAAGTTCTTTTTAAAGCAATAATAGTAACAGTGTGTTCTCTCACACTACCAACTTAATTAAGCTTTTCAAATGTGATAATTCCTTTTCCTAAGTTCTCAGGAATACGCCGTTTTCACCACTACAATATTTTGTTCTAGAAACACAGAGATAACACAACCAATTTTGGATTCAGGAAGAGACTGAAATACTGGAAAGTGAAAGCCAGGACTCCGAACTGACGCCCCTACAAGCCTCACCCCTCCCCTCCGCTCCCACTCCACAGCAGCCTTTTGTGCTGGTGGCCTTGCTGGCAGGAGCTGGCGCTCCCTGCACCCCCTCATCTACCCCTCCTCTACTGTGAACCCTAATCGCATTAAGCCCATTAATGATCCATTTGTTTTTTTTTCCCTCCTGCTTCCACAAAAGGAAATGCATTATTCATTGATAACCTTTCTCCTCCTTTTGTGTTTTATCAATAGTGTAGACCGAGTTTCATGTTGTTGCACAGACTGTGATAGTGGCTCTTTTGGTGGCTCTGATGTGAAATTGCTCCATTGTCAGCAGATATTAACAGGACTCAAGACTGCGTCTGGGTAGAAGCTCTTGCTTCTCTTAGAACTCCAGCTGTTGTTTCTTAATGGCTCTCAACTGACCCACTTACGCAGGAAGCTGGCGAACCTCTGTTCCGTTCACTTGGAGATATGCCACTTTCCTCTTGTTTATCTAACAGATATCCTACCAGATACTAAAACCTCCTTTGAAATTACGGGGGGTGTGAGCATGTCTCTTCTCCGTACTGTCTTTGATCATCAGCACCAACAAAGCTGAGTCTTAGGAGCTACAACAGTATCTTTAATTGGCTGGGCCTATTCTACAGTATTTCAGGACCAGGGTCCCTAGGGGATAGGACGCAGCATCCTTTTTGCACCAGTGAAACCCTGTTTAAAATGGTTGCTCCTTCCTCTGCAGAGCCACATGCGGCTCTTTGCATTTAAATGAGCAAAAACCCAAAGCCATAATTCCAGTGCTCAATAGCCAGATGTGGCTAGTGACTACTGTGTTGGACAGCATAGTGGATATTTCCATCACCTCAGAAAGTTCTAGGAGGTAGCACTGGTCTAGCTAGTAATAGTAAAAGCTAACATTTTTGAGTATGTATTATGTGCCCGGCACTGTTCTCAGCACTTTACAGGTGTTAATTCTTTTATTCCTCACCATAAACCTGTGAGTTAGGTACTATTACCGGTCCCATTTATAGATGAGCAAACATAGGCACAGGGAGAGTATTTATATTATAAAGCCACTTGCATCACACAGCTACTATGAGGAATAGACAAGACAAACATCAGACACAGTCAGCCTGGCTCCAGAGTGCAAGCCCTGCCCTGTCACACTGAATTGCTTCTCACACAAGATGCATTAGGAAGAGACTGAGCCCCAAATCATCTTCAATTTGAATACATGTTTTTATTTAAAAAGAATGAAAGCCTATTAACCTAGTAATCATCACTTTTCCGCCCTTCCCAGCCCCACCCTGCTCTTGGCGTGTGGTTGACCTGCGTTGCCCCAAAAGGAACGAGGCAGAACCCCTGGGTCCCTCAGTCTCTTTCCTTAACCGCCTTCCTTGGCCCTGTTTCTTTATCAGTTTCTGCCTCCTTTTTCTTGTCTCCTCCCGGCAAAGGCAAATCCCTTTGCTGGTCTGTTCACTCTCATCCTTTCCTACCTCATGCAGAACTAAGCTGCCATTATCTACCTTCTGTCGTTCTCATCAACTCCTGTTTTTTTCCCTCCTGTATGATTCTTTGTTTTTGAAGAAAACACAGGCAGTCCTTCTCTCCCCTGCTCTTTATTAAATATGTCAGTCTAAGTCCTTGTCCTTTAAGACTCAGTGGGCAGCACCTGCCCAGGAGGTCCCAGGGCACCATCACCTTTCCTTGCCTCAGACCGGCCTAGTGCCCCTCTTTGGGGCCCCCACTGCCTTCTGCCTACCATAATTGCAGTACTTAGCACACTGTGTTGAGCAATGCATTTACATTTCTATTTTATCCAATTTTACTGTTCGTGAGTAAGAATCACACTCTGAATATCTTCAGAGCTCACCAAGTAGCACAATGGCACAATGTAGGCACTAGATGAACATTAATTAGAATATAAGCATTTATTCTAAAAAGAAAAAAAAAACCCCACAAACACCTAAACGTGTCAACTTTCTTTTGACCTTGTTTTTTCCTTTAATAATGGTTTCTGGTATTTTATCTTTAAACTTCTTTCTTTTCCTTTTCTTTCTTTCTTTCTTTCTTTTTCTTTCTTTCTTTTCTTTCTTTCTTTCTTCCTTTCTTCTTCTTCCTCTTTTTTTTTTTTTTTTTTTTTGAGAGAGAGAGAGGTGGGGGGTAGGGGGGAGAAGGACAGAGGGAGAAAGAGAATCTTAAGCAGGCTCCATGCTCAGCACAGAGCTCGATGTGGAGCTGGATCCCACGACCCTGAGATCACCCTGAGCCGACATGCTCAACCACCCAGGTGCCCCTATCTTTAAACTTCTTGAAAAATTTATCTGCAATCTTTATTCATTACCAATTAGTCTTTGTTCTCTTGCAATTTGGACTCGCTAGCCATCGAACAAAAGACATCCTACACACAAATGCAATGTCTGTGCCTTGATAATACATTTTTGAAATTTTCAGTACTTGATATTCATGACTGGTCTCTGAAATGCTCTTCTACCTTGAATTCTTTTCTGTTCCGCATTTGGACTCTCATTACTTCTTTGGTGGAACCATTTCTTTTTGGTCTTGTCCATCTTGGCTAGCTTCTGCCCTTCTACTATTCATTAATTATGGACATTCTTTAAGCTTTAGGATATTTTCTTTCTTCCTTTGTAGTGTTATAAATTTCTGACTTCAGTTAGGTTCAGATGAGTTTTGCATTTATATTCCAATCATGTCATTGCTTGGCATCTTTGCCTTATGACCTGCCAGTTCTTGAAATTTAACACTTGTAAACTAAGTTAATAATTTTTGCTGTTAAGCTGGTTCCTCCTCCTGACTTTTCAAATTCTTCCACTGACATTGCCATTTTGAATGACTATATTCAGTCTCAAGCTCTATATGCCGCCTATATCTCCAATCACATGTTCCCAATAAGTCATTATGTCCTATTGAGTTTTCCTTTGAAACTGCTCTCACTTCTTCTGTTCCTTTCACAGGGCTGCCTTCCTAATTAAGACCCTTATTTAGCTCTTGGCTGTAGTATTGCAAATATCTTTGAGCATCTCGCCTCCCCCTCCTTCCACATCCTTCACACCACTGCCAGAGTAATCTTCCCAAACAACTCTGATTATGTCTGATTATGTCTTTTCCTTATTCAAAGTATCTCTAATGACAGCTCCTTGCCTATTTAATAAAGTCCATATCATTTGCTTGACAGTCAAGGACCACATATAACGAATGTTCTTTTCATTTTTATCTCCTCTTGTTTTACCTCCTGCATATACCCTGAATTTCTTGTTGTTTCCCAATACACTTCAGAGTCTTTTGCCTCCATGCTTTTGTATGTATTCTCCCTTCTGCTTAAGTTGCCCTTGCACACTTTACGACCTTCTCCAGCTCCCTTTCTACTGAGTGAAGTATTTTCTTTTCAGTGCCCTGTTCTAACGCCATCTGCTTCATGGAGCCTCCCCTGCTGACTTCAGCCAGGAGTGATCTCTCTTGCTCTAAACTTCCACAGCATTCTCTCTGGGCTACACATTACCTGTACTTGTCACCTGATCATGTGTCTTCCACAACATGGTAGCTCCTTGAGCTTGAATGCCTGCTTAATTCGTCTTCAACATTCCTCAAAATATTTCACTAAGGGCAGATTCTAAGTAGATATTTGTTGATGATGGAAAGTACCTAGCCTCCCTGGCTGCACTCCTTTTGTCCAGTGTATAGCATTAGCATCTATGCCGTGAAAACTTCAGCTGGAATAAAACAAAGGCAAATTAAAAACTATCACTTAAATAATGGCAAGAAGCTCTGTGGTGTGTCTGTCATTTAATCCCTCTTAAATCCATTTTGGATGGTAAGAGAGTATAGATAATAAATGAAGACTAGAGGAGAGGAGAGTTAAATTTTGATCTTGACCTTTCTGTAATACACACCTATCCATTCCATTCCTCAGTTTCTTCTTTAATGGGATCAGCATCACTGTGCTACCTTAGAGGAACCATGGTGAGAACAGAAAATTACCTTGACACTTTAAAGTGTTAAGGCCATGTGGCCATCACTCCAACCTGTTGTGCACTCTTTCTTCTGAAATTCTATGACTCTTCTTGGGTGATACCCCACTAACTTACACCTATTGTAATGGGAAGGTGGCTCCAAAAACATACATCCACCTCCTAATCCCTGAAACCTATGGGTATTATGCTATATGATAAAGAGTAAATATTACCTTATATGGCAAATGGTGTGATTAAGTTAAGGACCTTGAGAGAGGAGTTTATCCTGGATTATGCTGGTAGGCCCTCAATTCAAGCACACATATCTTCATAAGACAAACGCACAGAGAAGACATATTCAGAGGGGAAGATAATGTGAACACGTGGGTGGAGATTGGAGTGATATGGCTACAAGTCAAGGAACACTAAGGATTGCCAGCAAACATCAGAAGCCAGGAGAGAGTCATGGAAAGAGTTTCGACTCCAGAGACCTGAGAGGGAGTGTGGGCCAGTGCCTCGATTTTGGACTTCTGGTCTCCAGAACTGTGAGAGAATACATTTCTGTTTTAAGTCACCACATTTGTGGTAATTTTTATGACAGCTCTAGGAAGCTAATATACTTATCCCATCCTATTCTTATTATGATATTTAATATTTGCATCCATGTTTTGGCTTTCTTATGAGCTACTTAAAGAGTTGTTAACAACCACTGTATTTGAAACTTTTTCATTCGTCATTTATTTATTAAGAACTTACTATGTGTCAGGTACTTTTTAGGTCCCAAGACTAAAAAAATGATTAAGACTCCATTCCTCCCCTCAAGAAAGCTGTAGTCTTTTGGGATATAGGAACATCTAAGTGAAAAGAGGGGTAAGGAAGACTTCCTGGAGGTGGTGGCATGTAACTGAATTCTATAGTTTGAATTGGGGTTAATTAGGCTGGGAGCTTACAAGATAAAACAATTTTAGGCAAAAGGGACAGCATGAACAAGGCCACAAAGGCCAGACGTCATGATATATATTCATGTGTAAGAATCTACAGAGAGCTGTTGGAGACCCTGGGGTCAGAGAATGATGGGAACCAAAGCTGGAAAGTTAGGGAGGAACCAGATAAAAGAGTGCTTCATATGCTAAAATGAAAGGGAAAACAGTTCTTTTATTTTTTTTTAAAGTTAATTTATTTTGAGAGAGAGAGAGAGAGAGAGAGAGAGAGAGAATGAGTGGGGGAGGGGCAGAGAGAGAGAGAGGAAGAGAGAGAATCCCAAGCAGGATTCATGCTGTCAGCATGGAGCCTAATGTGGGGCACAAACCCACAGACCATAGATCATGACCTGAGCCGAAACCAAGAGTCAGATGCTTAACCAAGTGAGCTACCCAGACGCCCTGAAGGGCAAAACAGTTTTAATCCCTTAGTCAACCACACACAGTGGGTGGGAGGTTTTAACCACATAGTAGGTAACAGTAAGTCTTCCCTGAATGACTGTGTTAAAATGGGCACAATTTATAATAAAAGCTATTAGCATTAAAAAAAAAGAAAAGAAAAGAAAAGAAAAAAAAGCTGTTGGCATTGTTATGAAAAAAATCATGTTTTCTTACCGAATGGAGGTATGAACTTGGTGGTTATCATCTGAGACTGTGATGATGCTATATGTGAGGTAAACAAAATTTACAGACACATGTTTTTAAGCATGGGATAGTATAATAAATATTTTACAACTTGCTTGCCTTTCAGATTGCTTTTATGAGATTTATAGAGCAAGTCTGAGCGATGTATGTGTACTAATTGAAAACTTCTTAGTATCAAGACACTATCTTCCAATTCTTTTTATTATGAAAAGTGAGAACTTATTCTTGAGAGGAAAGGAGGAGTCATTGTTTCTCTGGTCTATCTACCACAATAGGAGTCAGAGATGTTGTTTAGGCAATGAGACGCAATACCGCTCTCACTAAGGTCCCCACATGGTACGATTATGGCTTTCGTGCTGTTAGAGCTAAATTCCTTGGAATCAGGGTGGAGTGGAAAAGTAAGCATCAGGTGAGAACTCTGTCCTGGCAAGGAACATCCAGCTGATAGAAATAAGTGAAAGTAACTGCTTCCTGTCATTGGATTAAATCTGTTAGGATGCTGCATATCTGATCTGTGATACAAGCTGCAATCAACTGTGTTGCAAAAAGACAAATATTTTCTAATTCTCTCATGTTAGCCGATTTGAGAATGCACTACAAGTAAAAATCTCCAAGTGGGTATTTTAAAGCGAAGTGAGCAAGTTTCTAGGAAATGTTTACTGTGCATCCATTGTTCTGTGCCTTGCCAGACACAAAGGAGATACGATTTCAGCTTATGAAAGGCTCAGTTTTGTTGGGAAAGAAAATGATAAGACACTTGACAAAATTACATAATTCTATAAAGCATAGTGTGATACTTGGAAGTCCCTAAGTGGAAGGTCCTGTTGGGCAACCAGATTAAAAGGTGAAAGAGGTGGGGTGTGGGTCTGACTCAGGCTTGGAGGACTGGATTTGAGCTGGCGTGGCAGGAGAACAGCTTGAATGCAGACAGAGTGTGGGATTAATAACAAACGAGCATGTTTATGGGCTGAAAGGAGACCAGGGTGACTGGAGCAGTGGATTCATGGTTCAGAGCAATGTGATGTTTTGGATATACAACTTGGATTCAGTTTGCTAAAGGTCTTGAATTAGCTTCCTGTTGTTGCCATAACAAATTACCACAACTTTAGCAGTTTAAACAATCCAAAGTTATCTTACGGTTCTGTAGGTCAGAAATCCAGTGGGCTCGACTGGTTTCTCTGCTTCAAGTTCATAAGGCCAAGGTTAAGGTGTTGGTACAGCTGGGCTCTGGGGTGGAATCCACTTCCAGGCTTATTCAGGTTGTGGCAGAGTTGGCGATGTGGTTATATGACTGAGGTTTCTGTCTCCTTGCTGGCTGTTGGAAGGAGGTAGTTCTCAGCTTCTAGAGGCTGCCTACATTCTTTGCTTATGGTCCCTTCCCCCAACTTCAAAGCCAACAAATGGCACTTTGAGTCTTTGTTACATCTTGAATCACTCCAAGGCTTCCCTCTTCTGCCATATCTCTCTCATTCTTCTGCTTTTCTCTTCTACTTTCGAGGACTTCTACTTTCGAGGACTTGGGCCCAACTGAAGAATCTCCTGAACTCTCTATTTTAAGGTCTGTAATCTTAATTCTATATGCAAAGTCCTTTGTGCCATGTAAAGTAATATACTTGGCTTCTAGGGGTTGCATGCCAAGGCTGAGGAGTTTGAATGGGACCCAAAAAGTAACTGAGAAGCTCTGCAGGTCCCTGAACAGAGGAGAGGTATGTGGACACACAGAGAAGACTGACGACAGCACTATTTAACTATTCATGCAACACTGATTCAGAAGAGAGGCTGAGCAGGACATGGGGAAGGGAGGGAAGGGAAAACCACTGGTGGCTATTTTGGGCCTTAGTTAGACTCAGGCAATTCTGCTTTGACCCAATGGTGTGAACTCTACTCAGTAGAAGAAAAGCCCTATAGCTAATTGTATTTATCCTTCTTAGGGGGTAGTTCATCTAATACCTCCATGTGGGGAGGCTCATCCTTCCTCTGCCCCATGTGGTTCATCAAAGTAATCCTAAACATTGGAAAGATTTCTCATGAGAATTCTAAAATAAATACTCTCCATCTCATTACCATTCCAATGATTTTTGTGTCCCCTTTTATAGACTGACACCTTAGGCAGCCACCCCACCCTTTCCCAGCCCTGAATTGGTTCTGGCGACATTCATTCGTTCATTCATTCATTCATTCATTCATCAGTGCTCGCTTTGTGTGAGTACCACTTTTGGCACTGGGGTTGCTGCAACGAATAAAGGATTAAGAGAAGAAAGTCAAGATCAAATAAATAAATATCACAAGATTCCAATATGTAGAAAATAATTAAGTGGGTTAGGAGGATAGAGGATGATTTGTGAAGACATAAGGTAACAACATTTGGGCAGACACTTGAGAGAGGTCAGGGTTTAAGTCATGTGGCTATCTGGGGCAGAGGAAAGAGTAAGTGCAATCATCCTAAGACCGAGCAAGAGGGAGCATACTTGGGAAAGTTGTGGAAAGTAAGAGGTTCTGCCTGGCTGGAGCAGTGAGAGGAAGAGTTGGGTTAGAGGTGTGTGGGCAGTGCTGTAATGAAATTAACCTGTCACCAATCTGCACTAAGTGACATTCTGCAATTGGGCCTGTAAGCTCTTATACACTGTTTGCTCCAAGATTTTAGTATGATTACTATACAGAAGGATTTATTTGTCTCAAGAAATTTGGACCAAAGAATAAAATAACATGTTTCAAGCTCTGGGTATGGATTGCTGTGAAAAATTAACTTGTTATATGCATTTATTGACTATTGTTTATGACATAAACAAAGCTGCTCTCCTTCTATAATAAGAAGAGTTGGTAATATTGTACCTTTCTTCCTTTCCATCCTCGACATTATTATACAATAAAGAGCTGAATATATAATATTCTGCCGAGAGGGTAACGAGCAGGATTCAATCACACATTTAAATGAATTTAAAAAAAAAATCTGAATCCTGTCCAAGTTCTTCCATCTAAGCATCACTTAAGAATCTGTTTGTTCAGTTGAGTTGCATGTCTGCAGCTGCCAAGCCACTTTGGTTCTGCCAGCTCGACTCTCTGATTGCAAAATAAAGGGTGGTCACTTAACAGTGGATGTGAAAAATAAGAGTGTTTTGTGAGAAGAACGACATTACAAGAAATCCTGATAATGGAAAGCAGGAGGCTTCCCGCTTGAGCACCCCCTTAGCCTGAGGGCAGTTAATTTTGAAGGGGTGTTCTCACCTTCCCCACATCTAAGCCGTCTTTGGCGGGGTGCGTGTGCTTTTGGAGGATGGATGCACTTTGCTGCAGCTTACATTCATAAATATTTTTGTAGTATGATAGGCTGTCAAAACAAATCTGTGTTTTCCATTTGTGTGTGCGTGAGTGTGTCAGGATGCCTCTTAATCTTTTTGTCCACCCAGGGGTAGAGCACAAATAATTTACTTTCCTCCTTGTGGCTTTCTCCTTATGGTATAGATTTGTGCAGAAGTGAGTCACGAGGAACAGGTAAATAGGTGGCCACGTGATCTGTGGTTACAGCCCCTTTATTTAGTGGTTCTGTGTTTCCGCTGAAAACCTGTAGTGGCTTTTAAGCATTTTCAGTGGAAAATTCCATCTGAAGTTTGGCATTAACTACATCATTGAACTGTGGAGGGACAGTTGAGGAGGTCTTACTGACAACACAACTGTGCGTGCGGGAATGTGGCATTGTGTTTAGAGCACAGGAGCCGTTGCATGGCTTTAGAGTCAGAGAACACGCAGAACTGAGGCGATGTCCCCCCAGCCTCATTACTTGTTAGTGGTGTGACCTTAGGCGAGTTCCTTAATGCCACTGAGCCTCAATATCCTGTTCTGTAAAATGAGGGAGGGAATGCCTATTTCCTAAGGTGGCTGTGAGAATTACATGAGATAATATAAGTCTAGTGTCTGCACCTGCTAAGTGCTCTATAGATAGTAGTCATTTTTATTATCATCATTTTTCTTTGCCTTATTTCATTTTGATAGCACAGCAGGTAGACTTGGCATAAAGCAGCAGTCTTTCTGGTGCATGGAAATATAGGCCCCTAGAGGATAGCACATAAAACCCTGAAACCCAACATATACCTTCCTTTGCATATTCACAATATTTTTCTCCCTTCAAGTAAACCTGGAGAAAACATTTTGTTGCTTGCTGCCTGAATTGGCCAGCAATTCTAGTTTCCAAGGAGATTGTAAATGGATGTATTTGTGTATGCTGATTTGCCTCAACTTTAGAAGAATTCCTCAGGGAATTCTTCAAAAGAAACAGAACATAATGGAAATGTTTTTTTTCTTTTTTCATAAGCCATAGAAGTGTGTGTGTGTGTGTGTGTGTGTGTATGTGTGTGTGTGTGTCCTTAGTGATCTAAAAGTTACTTAGAAGTGGTCAGGCAAAATGGAAAGATTTGCTAATGAAATATTTATCTCCCTATGACTGCAATTTTATATGTCCCTTCAAATTAATTTATCTGGGATTTTTGCTATTTAGAAAAGCATTTAGTGCAATTTGGAATCGTAATTAGGATATTCTATACCAACTGCAGTGCTTGATGTAATCCTCTAACTTCACTATGGTTACATCACAAGGGAGGGTAGAACTGAAGTCTGTTTTTCTACTCTAGAAAACCCAAAAGCACCTGTTCAGTGTCTATCCTAGAGAAGTATTCAATATTGAGTAAGTGATAATAAAGTTTTTTTCCTGGTGCACAGTTTCATTACTTCTTGGGGAAAAGAATTGTACATTAGTATTTGAAAAAAGTATGGATTACCGAGCAGAGAATGCAACTTTCAAAGACTCGTGGTTCTAATTCTAGATTGACAACAACAGCCCATACGACATTGGCCTCTTTAGTCTGTTTCCATTCAGTCCGTTGCCAGATGGGCTAATAAACTGATATGCCTTCTAGTCTCATAAGGAGAATTGTTGCTGTGCAGTGTTTTACATATTTAAGTGATGAAAATATTCATTTAGACCCAATGTGGGGCCCCTGGGTGGCTCAGGTGGGTAAGCGTCTGACTTCTGCTCAGGTCATGATCTCACAGTCCAAGAGTTCAAGCCCCACGTCTGGCTCTGTCCTGACAGCTCAGAGCCTGGAGCCCACTTCAGATTCTGTGTGTCTCTCTCTCTCTGCCCCTCACCTGCTCACATTCTGTCTCTCTCTCTCAAAAAATAAATAAACATTAAAAAAAATTTAGAACCCAACGTTGTTTTTTCACCCCAGAACTCTCCTATTTTTCAGATCTGTGGTTAAGTGACCACCGTTTATTTTGCAATCAGAGTTGACTGGCAGTACTGAAGTGCCTTGAGTCCAGGACTCACTCACTCACTCACTCACTCATTCATTGATTCATTCATTCATCACTCATCATGCATTTGTTCAGCATTGAGTGGCATGATGCAGTATAAAGAATATATGGTTAAGTTGTAGTGAGACCACAAAAGCTAAATCTCTCATGGCTATTTGCTACCAAGGGGATTTCGTTTAGCTATATGTTAGTCATGTTGGAATAAGTATTGGTAAAAAGTTTCTTATCTACTCCTAAATAGATTAAATGGCACAAAATGTGCTTCTACTTCCATTATCTTTAATATTTCCAGTTCAAAATATATGCAATGGGTTGAGAGTGCTGGGGGATGCACCCAGCCCCCACAAGCAGATTCATTACCACCCCATCTGCCACCCCAAATGCTAAATCCCAGGAACACCACTGTTTTGCAGTATGTTATATTTTACAAGACTTTGAGGAAAGAGAAACACAGAAAGATAGTGACAATCACTGCAGGGCTAGAGAGACAGAGAGCATAAGGTTAGAGCTAAAACTTCTAAAATGCAACTGGAGTGTTGGAAAAAAGGAACAGAGGGAAGAATTGAATACATTTACCAGGGAATTAATGAACAGGCAAAGGTATTTATGTAGGCAGAGAGCATATGGAAAAGGGGGAAATGAATCGTGGAAGAAGGCAGCCACTGTTATTACCATACAATTTATTTTATCTTGAGAAGTGTGTTGTGTGTGTGTGTGTGTATGTGGTGCACACACACACACACGTTCACACTCACAAGTAGTTTTTCATATACACATAATTGGAGGAAGAAAAAGTTATCAAGTCCAGTCCATACTATATGAGGGAGGAAAACGGCGTCTGCCATGACAGTGTCATGATGGTTAATAAGTTCTGCAGTGCCTTATCTAACCCATATCTTGTAGGGGAATTCTTTAGTAATTATAAAGAGAAAAGCATAGAGCAAGGAGAACGGGTGCAGAGAGCTGAGATCTATTTGAATACGGCAACCTCTTTTACTTCCTGGCACTTTTATCGTCCCCCATCCCCACTTCTGGAATTCAAGACCCACTGTCCTGCCAAATGATCAGTGTTGCCCAAGCCCAAGTAGCTTCTGGTGGGGGTGTCTCTTGTAAGGGAGGGGAAGTAGAGGGTAAAGGACAGGATTGGGGGGATTGAAGGTTTTTGAAAGAGTGCAGTGTGGCAAGTTTGGAAGCCTCTGCAACTTGGGGCTCTAGAGGAAGGCAGGGGAAAACGAACCTCTCCCTAAGTGTTTCTGATAACAAATATCTTTTGTCACTAAATGTAATTGTAATGTTGAGGACAGAGCTAAGGGGAACATGTGGAACAAGTGAGGATGGGAAGAGATAAAGAGCACAAGAAGAGCCTGAGAATGAAGGCGACGAAAAAAGTCCCAGGGAGGGCCCAGAACAGTTGAATAAAGGCTAAGCGTGGAAGCTATAAGAAGAGGCTCCAAGAGGGTGGGCCTGCATGAGGCCAGAGGTTGGCTAGGGGCGGACCTGCCCTGATAGCCTACAAATGGAAACCTCTAGAAGCTGGAGCTTAGCAGCCAACACCAGCCCAGGAGTCAGAGCAGTGACACCTGTATTAAGCCTAAGGGCTATAACTGTGCTGTTGCTGCAGGAACAAGTTCTGAAATGGTCCCTTCTGGCAGGGTGTTCTCTGCACAGCTATCTGAGCTAGATGTATACCAGCACTGTGTCCCACACAAACTTCGTACATGGAAATCACAATCCAGCACAAAGCCTTGAAAATTCCCCTGGCCATAATGAGTTCATAGCTAAAAAACTCCAAATATAAAGGGAAAATGCAATAAAAGAAAGAGTTTACATTTGAGTAAGTAAAGAAAATGTAGCAGTTTTACATGATTAAAGATGTAAATATAATTTGATAGCATCAAAGAGATAATAAAGGAGTGCAAGTCTATAAAACAAGAACAGAGCTTACCAAATAAGAGTAAGATGTCATGAATCAAGAATGGGATAGTATAAAAGAGAACCAATTAATGAAAAATATCCTTGTTGAAATAACAAAACTAAACATAATGGACTGGGTATAACAGAAGAGTGAATTAGTGAGGCATAAAATTGACTTGAAGGAATACTAAAATTTTCTAACATTTAAATGAGTGCTTGCTATGGGCTGGGCATTATTCAATCAATTAACGTGTATTTTCTCATTTAATCCTTACAAGAACCATATATATCCCCATTTTATTGATTCAGAAACTAAGGCAAAGAAAGGATAAGTAATTTGTCAGAAGTCACACAACTGGTCTTGAATTCAGGAAAAGCCCTTGTATTTGGCCACTGCACTATAATACTGACTCCCAGCATTCCTCACATTCCTCAAAATGCAGCACAAAGAGATCCAGAGATGGAAGAAATGTTGAGATGTAATAAGTCCCAGACTTCATGAATAAGAATCTGCATTTTGACAAATCCCACGGCGATTCTTATGCACCATAAAGCTTGAGATGAGTCCTTAGAAATTAGTCCAAAGCAGGGATGCTGAAATCAACATACTTGGACTGAGAAAAAAAAATTTTCTTTGTGAAGTTTTAAGAAGTCCAGGAGAAAAATCTGGAAACTGGAGAGCCAAGTGGAACTCTTTACCAAATCATGTGTTAATGTGTTAATCCCTCGTTTCCATATATTCTAGTCAGCCCGAGGTCATGGGGGCCTCTTGTTCAGTTAGCTGGTAGCTTTCCGAAGCTAGACTAATACTTGTTGGCAAATAAGAGGGAAGGATGAGGTTCTCAGGCAGTCCGCTGAGAATGTGTGGAAGTGTGTGTGTGTCTGCATGTGTATGTAAGTCAGGAGATAAGGCTGTGTCTCCTTTTGGCCTTGCTGATTGAGATGTAGCTATCAGAGAATGCATCATGATTTACTGGTCTCTATCTCTTTTTAGACTGTGAGCACATTGAGAGTAAGAACTATGTCTTCCTCTTCTTTTTACCTGTAAAGAATAGCACAGTGTCTGGCGTATGGAAGCACACAATATATTTTTGTTGTTGAACGCTTAAATTACTTTCAAGTCTTTTTTCTTATGGTAGTAATGAACAAGGCTCTTCTTTCATCCTCTGTTGGATGTTTCTTTGGATAATGACTCCGATTCTGGGAGGATGGAGACGCAAAACCATTTGACAGGAAGATTGGAAACACTGTTCAGTGGCCCCTGGGATAATTTGACAAAACTGATGTCCTTTTGAATGCCAATTCCAAATGATTGGTGGTGGCTGTCCAGAGCTATGCTGAGAAGGATTCTGAGGCTTCCTACAATCAATTGGTGCTGTGTGCCAGGGCGAGGGAGCTGGAGGTAGCATCAAGTGGCCATATATTTGCCCTGGAGAGAACCCCACCTGCCAGCCCCCTCTGGAAGCCAATCAAGGATGGGTTAGAGGGACATGGGCGGTCAGTGAGGGCCAGTCCTCTCACAGACATCTTAAATTCTGGGTGACCAAACCTTCGGAAGAGTACCTTGTCTTGAGATGACACGGGAAAATCATGCTTGTACCAGCATGGACTTGGGACCTTCTTAAACTGAACCCAGTCTGTTTATTCCAGATCCTAGAAATCAAGGGAGCCATGGTGGGATGAGCTGATCAGAGGAACCTGCACCAGTTTATGTGAACTTGATTTCTAAGCTCCCGAGATCTCTGTTGGCAAGACAGGATCTCTGAGAGTTCGCCACCATTCCTTCTAGTGTGTAGAGTGGAGGACTGCTACCTGTGTCAGGGCTCCATATCCCTGCTCACTTCTTCATTTCTTCCCTGCTCTCATCATACAGCCCCCAGCATCTGTGGCTGAGACAGCTTTCATGAAACTGTCCCCAGGGCCTATCACCCTTGTCAGGCCATTGCATGTTGTTCCTTCAAAGATTTTACTTGGCCAGTTATTTTATTGTTTTGTTTGTTTTTCTTTTTGTGTTCTTCTAAAGTTCTTTTAATTCCCAAGATATTCAAAAACATCTAATGTTTTCTAGTAAGGCAAATATTGGTTTATTGGCAAAGAATTAGAGGGTCTGATGGTGATAGACAAGGAGTGTAAGGAATTATAAAATAGGCGTTTAATGAAATGATAACATGGCTCTCTTTGGGTAAATTTTTATATTAAAAAAATCATGAATTTTGACTTTCTATTCTAATCTATGAATTTGAGAAAGTCATTGTTTCCTCATCTGTAAAATGGGTACATCCATACCTCCCTCATGGTGCCCAGTGTATACGTGTGTGACAGATTAATAACATCTCAACAGAAAATGTGAGTTTCTCTTTCCTCTATAGTCTGGTTTCATTGCACATGAGGTGATTATTATCAATCTTAATTTTAAAGGAGTCCAGAGGAATACTTTGCCAATGTTTTCATTTTCAAACTCCCAGTTAGGAAACTCTTCCTTACTCTAACTTACTATCTAACCCAAATCTCTCTGGTTTTAATTTATTCTGTAACATGTGAAAAAAACTCACCATCATGCTGATCAGGCTGCCCCCCCCACCCCCAACCAAAGGCCTAGATGTGGGGACTGGGAGCCTGAGAGTCATAAAGAGAGCAGAGGGCGGCATTTACTTGGTGTACTTTCTTTTGCCAGCAAGATAGACTGCACTTGCCTGCAGGGCTGGAGGAGGGAGGAGAATTACTCCTGATCATTCTGTCCTGATTCTGAACCCAGCTGAAACTCCTTCACAAGAAGGGAGTATCGCTAGTGAGGAGAAAATGCACTTGCTGCCATGAACTCAAAGACAAATGTCCTGTATAAAGGATTCTTGCATCTGTAGACACTGTAAAGTTTCTAAGGTAAGATCTTTTCCAGTCTAGTTGCCCTGTGAGGAGGTGATGGAAGAAACTGAGGCACACTCAGCTTGTCAGACACGGGCCCAGGAGTTTCTGTGGCTTCCTCTTTCCAAGTCACACCAATCAGTTTGCTTCTTGGTCCCTTCTGACACACCAGTTCAAAGGATTTAGGGGCAAAAACAACGATTCATGTGGTGCTCCCAAGGCATCTGGCATGGTACCTGCATCTAGAAAGTGCCATGATGACTGATTCTCATCTCAGAGATTACTGTCTCCCCGCCACCATTCATCACAATTCAGGGATGTTTGGACTTCAGGTAGAAGTCTGCTTTTCCCTTCTCTCTTGAACTCAGTCTGGTCAATATGAAAGGAAACCTGAGTGTGATGCCTGGTTTAGGAAATGTTCCATAAAAAGACATGCCATGCAGCCTTCAGACCATGATGGAAATTACTATAGAGGTATCTTCACAAAGTTTATAATAGTTAAGGATACGGGAACTTGCAGAAGGGATAATTGGAGCCAGTTGTTAAGTGTTGAGAATCATTTTGTTTTTGGTGACAGCAAAAGTGCTAGCAGGACTAAGACCAAAGCAGTCACAACTCTTTATGCCAATGGGGTGATGACACGGGCATTTCTATGTCTACTACATTCCAGCAAGTAGCTTAGTGACATTATGGAGACCTAGGAACAAACTCCAGCCTGAGGTCACGGTACATGTTAACAGCTGGTTCATGGTCATGATATCAAAGAAAGAAAATATGTGAAAATCAAGAGAGGAGTCTCCATTAGATTAGTGAATGAGGACTATGAACTTCTTTGGGGACCAAAAACAAACAATAAACAAAACAAAACAAAACAAAAACAGGAAAAACACCATGCCCAGAGAGTAGAAAAAAAAAAAGAAAAATTAGCATGAGTGTATCAAGGGTATATGAAGCTCTGAAGCTTCCTGGGAAGGAAATGATGTGGAATATTACCAGTTAATTACTGGGCGGAATCTTTTGCCAGAGTTGGAAAGAACAGAACCAAAGGGGAATCAACCTCCCCCTTCGTGAAGTACTCATTTCAAAGCCCAATTAAGCCTCTGTGGCTCTGATTTCTTGGCTGTGGACAAGGTGTGTGGTGTTCTCATGTTTTCCCATGCTGCTGCCAAGCTTACCCCACACTGTGTCCTTGGGTGTCACCTGACGACATCATGAAGCTGAGACACCTGAGTTCATACCTGCTCGGGCAGGACTATAGCCAAATCAGCTCAATTTCAGATTGAATTTTCAATTCTCACTTCAGAGCCTCAGTCCCCTGGATGAGAGGCTGGCAATCTGTGCACCCCTCCCAACTGTCTCGGAACTTCTGTGCTGAGGGGCTTTTAGACAACAGTGTGTCTGTCAGTGTCTCCGCTAAGCTAAGCAGTTGTCTCTGCAAGATACCAGGTCAGTCTCTCAGAGTCCCTGTGATCACCCTCCTCCCCAAACATTTGCACCTCAGTGCCACGCCACCACGTGCCAAGATCAAATGGCCTTTCTCCATATTTAGGTATAAAGACACAAGTGGTGTTTATGTGGACAGGAAAGGACAGGAAAGATTTCTTTTCCTTAAGTGTCTCATGATTATGGAGGATTCACACAGGTTCTGGAGTCAGGAAGTCTGCATTCTAGTTCTGGCATTGCTGCTCACTTAGTTGAAAGCTTCCCTTTGTTTAAGTGCAAAGAAGAGGGGGTTGTCCTGGGTAAGTAATAGGATCTGGTCTAGTCTTAATGCTCTTTAATAACCTGTGAAAATGACTTTCAGTTGTGAAGGAGGCTTTGGAATTGTGTTCTGTCCTGCCATTTGCCTTTCTTGAGTCCCTTGTTCTTTCCCTGCACTGAATCCTCATGCACTTGGTGCAGCCCTTAGGGCATCTATTATGTTCTATCTATCTACAGCAGTTTGAATTCTTGATGTCTCATTTCCTATAGATTATAAGTCTGGGGGGCATTAGGGATGACATTTTATGTACTTTGATTTGTCATCAAAGTACCAAGAAAAGTGCCTGGCATGTAACTGTTTGGTGAGTTCTCAGAGTCTAGCATGGGAACCATGAAAGGCAGGTGCCTGGTGTCTGGGAATGATTCCCAACCGCTTATTAAGTCACATGTCTCAGTTAGTATTGCAGCCTTGGCTGGTATGATGAGTGACAGTTGAAATCTTTCATTTCAAGTTGTTCGGGGTCAACTTGTATGTTTTGTGTTCTTCAGCTTTTCTTTGGATTATGGTCCTTGGGATTTTTTATGATCATTTCTGTTGTGTTTTTTGCTCAGCACTATGATACTAAAGATGCCATGCCCTGATGCCTGTTGCTTCAGCAGTCTTGAATCAGGAGGATCTGGTGGGAAAGATTTGAGGTTTAATTGAACATGACTATTAAGGTGTCAAGTGTTCTACTGGGAAGCAGTCATTTAATTAATGGATACAGAGACACATTTTCCCTTCTATTACTTTTTTCCTACTTTGCTTTAAAGGAAAGAGACCAAAGCAATTTACAGTAGGTATAGTTATCTCCTTTTTTCTGAGTTTATCAGGAAATTTGTAGACTACTTTGAACTTCTGTATTGCTAGAGGCAATTAATTAATTAATTAAATTGGTCCCCATGGCATCACATTCGTAATTTATAATGTCAGTGATCATTTATGATGTCAGCAACTTCAGGGTTTGATGGTGCTCAGTTCTGAGAAGGATACGAAAGAAATGCAAGCCATAGCTATAGAAGACATTTGTCATGATTTTTGAGTGTCCAGTGCTTAACTCTCTACCTATGTGTGGGGAGTTTTCATCTTATGAAGCAACATCTTCCTATCGCCAAAGAATGTGAAGATGCCAAATGCTTGTTTTCCTGGCCTTTTCTACAACTGGAGCATGGGCATATGACTTGGTGCTATGGACTGAACAATTGGGTCTCCTCAAAATTCATATATTGAAGCCCTAACCCCCAATGTAATGATATTTGGAGGTGGGGCCTTTGGGAGATAATTAGGTTTGGAAGAGGTCATGAAGGTGGGACCCCATGATGGGCTTAGTGTCTTTGTAAGAGACCAGAGAGCTTGTTCTCTCTCTCTCTTGCTCTCTCTCCCTCTCTCTCTGCCATGTGATCACACCGCAAGAAGGGAGCTCTCTGCAAGCTAGGAAGAGGGCTGTCACCAGAAACCAAATCTGCTAGTTCCTAGACCTGCGAGAAGTAAATGTTTGATGTTTAAGCCACCCAGTCCACGGTATTTTCGTACAGCAGCCCGAGCAGACCAAGATCTCTCGATTCTACCATCTGGGGGCAGTGACCCCTTTTTTGGAAGCCAATTGAAACAAAGAAACCTAGAACACTTGAATTTTACCCTAGGGAGGGTGGTGGTCACAGCAGCTGCAACACAAAGGTTTCTGAGGTGGTTGTGGCAACAGTTCTATTTGCAGTGTCCAGTGTCCAGCAAGGGGGCTGTTGGAGGTGTGCATTGGGAGGGCTGTGTCCATTGATGCTGGGAATTTGTCTTCACAAGACTGACCAGTTCTGTGGTAGGATCTGTGGCCTCATTTTTGGCTGTATAGCCTCTAAGCCTAATTTTCCAGACCTCCTGAAGATTCTGTGCCCTACATAATACATTTTAATAAGTTCCTTTTTCTGCTTTAATTAGTCAGAGTTGGTTCCTATTGCTTCTATCTGAGAACTGTGATTGATCCATTTGCCTGTGACCTCGGAGTTTAGAGTATTGCGTTGGAGGTGACTAACATATAGGAAACATCTGGAATCTATATTTAGTGCATACATTTTGTCTAATACATTGTGCTTTTTACTAAAAATGCTACAGGAATAGGGAATAGAAGAGCAAGTTAGTGTAAATAAAGTAAATAAATGCAAAAGGGGGAGGTTTGGGAAAAATTAAACAAGATGATGTTTATAAAGCACAGCACATTGTTGATAGTAAATGCACAGAAATGGATAACAGCAACAATCAGGGCTAAACCAATATAAATAGCTAGCACTTACTCAGCGCTTACTGTGAGCCAGACTCTGTTCTGGTGCTTTATTTTTAGGTGACTATACGGCCAGTTTACCTGAAGGGAGCCCTGGGGTATTCTGGTCAGTGTAGCATTGATCTTGGATTTTTCATCTTTTAACAGTATTTTTATTGATAGCTGCATTAACATAAGTCAGAATAACTTTCTAGCATTGCTTTGCTAACCTATGACAGAATCAACCAATGATGATCCCATCTCGTTTTTTCCAGCATCTTCCAGACACCACATAAGTAGCACTTACTTTTCATGGTCTGCATTCAGAATGCTCACTGTTAAAATGAAGTGCTCCCAGGCAGGAGCACGTACGGACAGCTGACTCTTTCCAGGCTGGGTGGAGTTAGGGGACAGGATACCATTTGTTGTTCCTACTGGCCGCTTGGTGACTAGGCAGACGTGCCAAGGCCTGGGAGAGAAGCTACTAGCCTACGGGGACTGGCAACAAATACGGTTAAGAAACTGTTTAAAATACGTGACTCTGTGCCAGGAATGAGTATTCTGCTTCTATCGTTTTTCTAAATGTTCAGAAAATCGACATAAAGAAGTTCAAAAAAATGTTTTTTGGCTTTAATGTGTACAGATATGTGTTATTTTATTTTCTTTGAAAAAATTTATTTCTGAAATCATTTTGAATAGCACTATTTTATAGATCCACCACTAAATAAAAAAAGGTTGTTGATCAGTAAATAAATATTTCAGAAATAACATGTATTTTACTTATTTTTAGTGCTCCTTTTCACTTTTGGAAGTATTTTATTTTAGACAATGTATTATAAGGTCACCTTATTTATTTTTATTTACTCAATTAATCCTCACAACAACCCTGTCAACCAGATTTTTCTTTTCAAATTTCTATTTACAGCTCAGGAGACTGAGGGCCGGTGATATATAAAATATGCTGCTTAAAACACTCAGGTAGTCAATAGCAAGCTAAGATTTCAAACTTGATAATTTGGCTTCAGAGTCTTTGCTCACAACCATTACTCAAAAGTAGGTTTCACATGGGGCACCTGGGTGACTCAGTTAGTTAAGCAACTGACTGGCTCAGATCATGATCTCACGGTCCGGGAGTTAGAGCCCGTGTCAGGCTCTGTGCTGACAGCTCAGAGCCTGGAGCCTGCTTCAGATTCTGTGTCTCCCACTCTCTCTGCCCCTCCCCTGCCCATATTCTGTCTCTCTCTCGCTCTCTCAAAAATAAATAAGCATTAAAAAAAATTTTTTTTAAAGTAGGTTTCATAGAAGATATAGGACTCTCACCCAAAGACCTGTCCTCCCTGACCAGTGACTTACTAGCACATAACCCAGGGCAATTCACTTCCCCTCCCTGAGCTTCTGATTCTTTATAAATGGGGATGCTACTGCCTATCTCATAGAGTTGCTGGAAAGATTCAATGAATTAACATATCAGAAAGTGCTTTTGTAAGCTGAAGATACTGTATATATTTAACACCACCATATGTAGAATTTTCCCATAAATCTAAGGCAATGTTGTGTGGGCTGATGCCCCAAACTGAAATCAGGGATAGGCAATGACTCTTCATTGCTCCTGTTTCTATTTCCAGTTGAATAAATTGGAGGATAACTCTTCAGATGCTTGTAAAGAAACACACTGTATCCTTAAATATAAGGACCCTTATACTGGTAACAGGAAGCATAAGCATGTGTGGTTGAGTTGTCCTGAATCCATATAGAGTCATAGAGTCAAGGCAGCTGATGGATTTGAAATCTGGCCTATTCCTTTAGAGGTGTCTGCCAGCAAAGAACCATTCCTGACTTGTATCTCTGATATCTTAGACTCCTGCTGCCTAAAATCTAGGTGGAAACTGGAAAAAAAAATCCATGTCATTGTGGCTGGCTGATAGATTTTTTAATGATTCCATGAAGGGAAGATGATTTCCTGTCCTCATGGCCATTGCTCAGGTCTAACCACTATCCCTTGGACAACTATAGGAGCTCTAATTGCCTTGAATTTGAATTCCTCTGACCCATTTGCTTTATAGTGCTACATAGATTTTTCTGAAATGAAAACCTCATCGTTCCACTGTCCTGTTTGCAATCCTTCAGTGACTGCCCTTGTCCTTAGGATAAAGTTTAAAGTCCTTTGCATGGTCAGCTAAACACCTATGATTTTTTTCATGCCCCACTCTCAATCCACATAGTTTGGATGGATTTGACTAAATTCCATGTAACTGAGTGGGCATCTGACCCAGGCCTGACCAGTAATACTATTAGAGATTAGTTGAGGGATGGGCATAAGATCTAAGCCAATGGGAGTTAGGTTGGGAGTTGAAAAGAGATTCTTTATGAGTCCTGTAACCAGCTATACTGGAAAAATAATTTACTTCTTGAACTCCCTAGTAACTGGAGTCACTGCATTCCAAATTTTGTTATTTAAGCTATTTGAATTGTTTTTCCTAAGACCTAAAACCAAAAGATTCTTGACTCACACACTAATATACAGAGTTATTCATGCTCTGGCAAGGCTTACCTCTATCTCCTTGTTTTCCTGATATACTATGTTGAGTTTCCTAATGCACCATGCTGCTTTCTGCCTTTGGGCCTTTGCACAGCCTGTTCTCTCTACCTAGAAGACCCTTTACTGTCCTGCTCTTCTTCTTCATCATCCAAACTTATCTATTCACCCTCCAAAATATCACTTGAGAAGGATGTCTACCAGAAGACTTCCCTGGAACCTCGGTGTGATCGAGTTTCCCCTTCCTGTGTTTGCTTTCTGAGAACACTTACCACTCCACAATGTAACCACTAGTCTATTTCTCTGTCTTCCCTTTTATATTATAAATTCCTTGGGAAAAATGGCTGTATCTTATTTTACTGTGCATCTCTACCCTTTAGGAGACAATGTTATGAAGCTCAGTAGATGCTTGTTGAATGGAGATATAGTTCATACTCGGCTAGAATTTTCTCTAGTCCAGATAATTTTTGGCACACTAAAGAAACTTATCTGACTTAACAAGAGTTCTATATCCTTTCGAGTTGGATTCTATTTAGACTAAATTACTATTTACAACAAATGTCACTTCATAGTCTATTAAAATTACTCCCTCTCCAAGAGAGAGACAGTCTTCTGCTCAGTGAGACTTGGAGTGGGAGTCTCCTTTAACCTCCAAACAAGCCTAGGCTAGGCAGGACTCAGAATGAGTTGCTGGCAAGAAATCTCAGAATGGACCCTGACCAGTGACTTGTGAGTGATTGGATGTGATGAGCTCAGGAAGATGGTGTTGTAACTGTCAAAGTACTTCTAAAGAGTTACTCACCTTCCACTCATTTCTCAGTTCACCCTTCCTGGCTCCTGCCACTTCCACAGAAACAGCTCTTGCTCAAGCTCTTGCTCAGTACACGATTGTCACAAATCCGTTGACGCATTTTGGTCCTTGTTTGACTTGAATTCTCATCAGCATTTCAATGCACACCATGCTGCCTATCTCAAACACTGGCTTCTCTGCTTCTGTGACTCCAGTTTTACACTTATCTTTCCAGGTGCCTTGTTTCAGTCTCTCTTTCAGGCTCATCTTCCTCCCCACAGACAACTGGACCCTTAAGCTTCAGTCCTGGCTTTCCTCTGCTGACATTCTCCATTCTCTTCCTACAAGATCTCATCTACATCCAAGGCTTCAATTTTCCCCACCATGTACCAGATTCACAAATTTGTATCCCTAGCCTAACTTTTCACTTACGCATCAGACTTGTATGTATAATTGTCCCCGAACAGCTCCACTTAGAGGACACTTCACACTCAACATATCTAAAACCAAACTCTAGATCTTTGGTCCCAAATGTAGTGCTCAATCGGTGTTTCCAGTCTCAATGGAGGAGCAACATCTTATATCCATTTACTCAAGTTAGAAACCCAGGTGTCATCTGTGATATCTTGTTTCTCCTTTTATTCAATCCATCTCTAAGGCCAGGTGAATTTATGGAAACACCTTTTGAATACTTTCACCTATCCATATTTACCACCACTGCCAAATCAAAGTTTCTGCTCCATTACAATAATCTCCTGAATGATTTTCCAACTTATACTCTTTCCCTCCTTCAATATATTTTCAAGCCTGTAATGATAATCATCTTTTTAAAACATACATTTGTTTTGTGTCACCACACTGTTTAAAAACCTTAATGGTATCCCACTGCTCTTGGACAAAGATAAATTCCTTCTCTTGACCTTCAAGGCCCTACATGGTCTAGCCTCCACTTATATTTCCTGCCTCATCTTTTACCTGTATCTTTGGTTTCTTTAGCATTGTCTTCTTCGGGTCACACTGGCCCTCATTCAACCCTTCCTTTTGCCATACTCCCTCCCAGTATTTTTACATGTTCCTTTCATTCCCTTCTTGATCTGGTTAAGTCCTACTCATTCTTTAGATCTTAGTCCAATGGTCATTTCTTCAGAAGAACCTTCCATGACATTCCACTTCAGGTCTCCTGTGTGCTCTCAGCCTGCTGAAGACCTCTCCTTCATAGCACTAACCAAAGTTTTAGCTATGCCTTCATTTGTATAATTATTCGGTTTATAGTCTGTCACTATTACTAGACTGTTTGCCTCATGAGGGCATGGCATTCTGATTTTGCTTACCTGTTCCCCCCCCCCCACATTAGTTAGGTAATGCTACATAATAAACGACTCTAAAATTTCACTGTCATATGAGGAGATGGTCAATATTTTTAGCCATCAGGGAGATAAAAATCAAGATCATAATGAAGTACCACTTCATACCCATTAGCATGGCTATGATAATAATAATAAAAAGGAAAACAGGTGTTGGCAAGCATGTGGAAAAACTGGAATGTTCGTACATTGTTTGTGGGAATGTAAAGCAGTTCAGCTGCTGTGGGGAGCAGTCTGATATCTCCTCAAAAAGTTAAGCATAGAATATAGATGATCTTACAATTCCACTCCTAGGAATATACCCCAAGTAACAGGAACAGGTACTCAAACAAGTGTATGGACATGCACATTCAAAGGTGGAAACATCCCATATATCCAACAGCTGGATAATGGGTAAAAAAAAAAAACTGTGGTATATACATACAATGGAGTAATATTCAGCCACAAGGAAGAATGAAGTATGGATATGAGCTACAATGTGGATGAGCCCCCAAAATACTATGCTAGGTAAAAAATGGCACATACTGTATGATCCCATTTATGTGAAATACCCAGGAGAGGTAAATCCCTAGAGATGGAATGCAGATTAGCGATTGCCAGGGGCTGCAAGGAGGGGAAAAATGGGGGAGAAAATGCTCAATGGATGCAGAGTTTCCTTTTGGGTGGCAAAAATGCTTTGGAACTAGATAGAGGTGATGGAACATTGTGAATGTTCTAAATACTACTGAATTGTTCATTTTAAAACAGTTACTTTTGAATTATGTAAATTTCACCTCAATAAATTATTTAAAGGAACAACATTTATCATTTATGATTTCACAAGAATCTCCAAGATTGGCCAGACTCAGTTCTGTTGTTCTGGGTGAAGCTCATTGATCTCAGATGGGCTTATTCTCATGTTTTCAGTTAGCTCTAGGGTTGATTGGGGGTTGGACGATCTAGAATAAATTTGGCTTGGATGACTTGGCTGTGTGCTTTCTGTATCTCAAGGCAAAGACAAAGGTGAGGGGGATAAGACCTCTTGAGACTAAGTTCAGACTTAGCATACTTATTTCCTCTGTATTCAGTTGGTCAAAGCAAATTTCAAGACTAGATCAGATTCAAGGGGTGGAGAAATAAACTTTACCCCTTTGTAGAGAGACTGAAAAGTCAAATTACAAAGGGTTTGGATATAGGGGGAGCGGAGAATTGGGGCTCTTTTGCAAATGATACACTATAGTTTTTACCCTTATGCCTGGCATGTGGTGAGAATATTTGTTCAGTTAAAAAACAAGCCATTAAATTTAGGCCCGAAGGGAGGCTGGGTTCTCAATTCAACATTTGAAATTATGAGCTCTTGTGGACTGAAAGAGAAAGAAAACCAGGATTCTTGGGATATTTGAGACCTTTCTAGATGATTTTAACTTTCCCAGTGATAAATCAGAAGCCTTTTCATCACTTGTAAGGAGGGTGGGAAGGCCCTTCATCTTCATCGTCTCTGGTCCAGTTTTACCCTTCTTTTACCCCTTGTTTTGGTCAGCGTTCAGAGGACTGTCTCATGTTAGAATTCTGAGGTAACACAAGTTTAGTAGTTATATAAGCCAGTGGCGTGCCAGAAAAATGGCTGTCTTCAGAAAAAGAGAAAAGGCTGATTTGTGCTGCTTTCCCTTCCACCAGGGCCAATTTCAAGCTGCCAGCTCAAAGTCACTCAATGCAGAGTTGGGAAAAGGTACACTCAGGTGGCTCCCAAGGGTCAGTGGGAGGCAGCTCCAGTATAGCTCTCGTGCGTCTCTGTCGCTCAGGGCTCAGCAACACCTTGCCGGCTTTACCTCCAGCTCTTCTGGAACTGTCAGAGTCAATGATCCACTGTGGTTTGTTGCCCTGCCATTTAAGTGGTTCCTTTCATTCATTCACTTAACAGGCAATTATTGAGCAACTCCTATGTACTATTTTTTTTTTAATTTAAATTCAAGTTAGTTAACATACAGTGTAGTCTTGGTGTTAGGAGGAGAACCCAGTGATTCATCTCCTACATATGACATCCAGTGCTCATCCTGAAAAAGAGCCCTTCTTAATGCCCATCACGTATTTAATCCTATAAACTATTATGTTAGACTCTGGGGATAAAATGACGAACAACACAAACATGGTTTTCACCTTCCTAGAGCTCCCATTCCCCCTAAGAGAAATAATACTTCCAGGTCTTTTCAAGGGACTTTTATACCTCTGACATTTTGCTCAGAGATGCCCTGAGAGGGTGTTAGTGTGGTACATCTCTGCCTAGAGGAATAAGATCCCAAATTTCTCTTTACTCACACACAATTGTCATTTAGAGCTGTCTTTCTGGACTACTTCTTTCTAGGCTGGAACCAAATATTCAATTATAGCTCAACTATATAATTCAATTTTGATAACATTGCTTCATCACAATCTGAAAACTGAGAGGTTATTTTAGAACCAAAGAGAACCAGAAGAAATCAGAATGCATTTAATGGTTACTGTATCACATAATATTCAACATAATGTAATCAATACATAGCACTCTGTATAAATAAACCATTTAGATTCTCACACATCTGAAGGAGAAAGAGGGCACCATTCCCAGAAGTTCTTTCCTTTTGTTAAACCATAGTTCACACCTTTGGGGAATCAAATATTCATTTAAAGCCAAATACCAAGGCTTGTGTTATCTTTTTTTTCTTCCTTTTCAGATGTACATAGTTCTCTTTTGGTATACCATTAACCATGAACATCTGTTTTTCATTTTACTATGTTACTGACACAGTGTCTTATTTTTCTTCTAAGGCAGGGGAGGGCTGGGTTGGTGGGGATAATCAATATATAAAATATAACAGCTATTGCAACATGTATATATATTTTTAGATGATTGACTGAAATTCCTAACACAGATTATGCCTTAGTGAACAAAAGAAAAATTTGTGATTTATTTAGTGTCTAGGACCCAAGCATAAAGCTTAGTACAATCAGTCATCTATAACACTCGTGGCTTTAATATTAATTGCACTTAGAAAAGCAGCAGGATAGCAATCTTTGGATGAGACAGAGCAGCCAGGAAGTGTATTTTCAGAATACAAAGCTGCTGGTTACCCTTGATGCATGTCGGGAGATGGAGCTGAGAAATAGGAACTCATCTCAGGAAAAGAATGCACTTCATCCACCAGCCAAAGTCACAAAGTCGGGAATCCTGGAAAAGAGGAAAAAGAGACTACCGCTGGGGCAATTTGGTTTAACAGACTGTTATTTCCTCATGCAAAATACATTGCCTTCCTGCCAATTCTCATGAGTATTTAAAGAAAAATAACCACTTGCACAATTACTTTGGGCACCAATATCATTGTGGGCTGTGAATGATGGGTTGTAGTGAAGTCCTGTGGAGGGCCCCCCCAGAGATGCAGAGTAGAAAGACCTGCTGAATTTCATCAGATCTGGTGTGTGTCTTCAAACCAGCCCGGTGGCCAGAGGATGAAGAGGATTATGGAGAAGTGATTGAATGTTTCTATTTGACCTGTAACTGAAGGTTGGAAATTTCAACGTTAACTCGTAGTATCAGAATGAATTTGTCTTTGCTCTTTGTTTCCGTGCCACAGATTCCACATTTAGTGGAGCATACCTTCCATCCAACCTGAACTGAGGTCCCTCGAGAGTGGAGACCATCCTGGTTCATCTTAATATTCTCTCTGTTCTTGATAAGTATGGGGTGAATATCTGTTCAATGAAGGTCAGAGGGAATTAAGTTATTTCACAAACTGCAGTCTCCCCAGTTGATCACACATTTTCTGTTGCATTAATGGAGACTTGGTGGATCTACTCTCTTGGTCACCCCTGGTATAGTCATGCCTCCTAAGTCTCGGTCTCTCTTTCTGTATGGGAATAATCACACCTTATCTATTTGACAGGGGGTTCTGTGACATCAAACGTGTAGAATTCTGAAGATTCGGCAAAGGACTTCCAGCACTTGTCTTAATCTCCCCTCGAGCTGAAGCCGCTACGTCATTTCTATCCAGTGGTCATTTGGCTTCTACTTAGAGGCTGTTATTGACTCCAGTAGCTAAGATGTTTCAAAGCCATATAAGTAGGTCTGCAAACAATATAGTTTTCTTTGTTTCTCAACAACTGGACAGGACTATCTCTCTTTTGTTGCCATTGTACCTAGTGACAGAAAAGTTAATCTGGTCAATTCCAGACTTCTTAATTATTTCAGGTTGTAAACTCAGCATTTCAGTCAAATCCATCTCTCTGGTGGCAGGTTTTAATGCCATGCATGTTTACATAGTATCAGGGCATCTGAGAGACATCTGGTCCTGGAGAATGTAGTATGTTGGCACTCACTGCAATACACAATCCTGCCTGGTTCCTGGGCATAGAGTCTTCTCATATTGGGAACGACTACACCATCCGAGTCCCCATTTATCTCAAATTATTGACCTGGACTAGCCATTCTCAAACAGGAACCATTGGTCTCAGACGTCATTTATACACTTAAAAGTTATTGAAGGCCCAATAGTTTTGTTTCTGTGGATTATGCCTATCAATATTTATCATATTGGTTCCTGGGATGAGCACTGGGTGTTGTATGGAGACCAATTTGACAATAAATTTCATATTAAAAAAAAAGCAACTACTACATAAAAATTAGAGGTAAATATAAGGAGAAGAGAATACTTTCAATAAAGGCATACATAACTTCAAAAAATAAAAAAATAAACAACACTGGGAGTGTATGGTGAGGAAGAATACAAAGACAACTATGATTAGTTTGGTGTCTCCACCTTGATTTGGGTTAAGGCACCAGCAATTCACTCACTACTGCTTTTTCATCATTAGTGCAAATGTCAACACAGTAAAAAGGCAAACAATACCTTGGTATTATTATGAAAATAGTTTTAACCTCATGGATGCCCAGAAAGGGCCTCTGACCTCCAGGAATCTGTGGGCCACAGCTTGACACACAGGCTCTGAATACAGAGTTTCTTCACTTTAACTGTAAGGCTCCTATGGTTTTTCCAGCCCTCACTGAACTGTGTTCAAACAGTTGGCCTTAAGCGAAGGCATTCGTTTGTTCCCCATGTTTTGAGGGGTCACTAGGAATCTGTAAGGCTGCCCCAGGCCCCTCGTGGTGCTGTTGCAGTGCAGGGGGTCCGTGATGGTAAGTGATCGAAAGGCAGTTTTATCTGCTCAGATCCCCAGCTTTGTATTCGAGTGGGGTTTTTTTAAAAAATAATTTTCAATTTTTGAACATCAATTTCAGAGCTTGGTGGGCACAGTGTACCCTCTCAGGGACACTCATCAATATTCTTTTAACATTGAACCCAGGTCTGCCTCTTCTTATATTCACACATTGGTTATAAATCCCATCTTTTGGACTTACAAAGAACAATTCTATTCTCTTTTCTACATGATAATCCTTTAGATTTTTTCAAAAAGGGTATCAAAACCTCCCTGTCATTTCTATTCTCTAACAGTGATGTAATGGAAATGACCTGGGTATAAGATAAACCTGGGTATAAGAGTTTTCACTGTCACTTATGAAGTGTGACCTTGGGCAAGTCATGTCATTTCTTTGATTTCAGGTTCATCATCTGTAAAATGGGAACAATAATTCAAACTTTATAAAGTGTTATGGTGATTTAAATGAGATAAGTGTTTAAGGACTCAAATTCAGTGCTGGTCCACGGTAGGCATGCAATTAATATTACGTTTCTTCCCTTCTTGGGAATGTAATAATTGAAATAAAATATAAATGTGATTTGAAAATGTAATAATATTAAGGTATTCTTAGTCATAATGGCACATGATGCCAGTAATCTTACTAAGAATCGTTGCTATCCTCCCACCTTGGTTTTTAAAATCTATGAATTTGATCCTGTGGAATACCAATTGTGGCTGCAGAATGGTGAACTGTTGTGATATCTATAATAATAACTGTCAGTTTGGGGCTCTTTTTTTTTATTCTTTTGAATGAGAGAATAAGGAGTTGGAAAAATAAATGTTCAAGGATCTGACATTGAAAACTCAATATCTACTCATAAAGTAGAGGTTTCCATAAGTAAAAGCAAGATGGATGCCTCATATTTCACAGAGGAAATTTAAGTTAAGGGGCAGATGTGGGGAAAAAAATCCTTTATTGTATTACCAAAAAGAATAAAATGGATCCAATGGCTTTCTATTTTTCTAACAAGCAATGGACCAGTGACATGAAAGTATAGAACAATGATCTAATTATTGAGCTCTTGTAAACTTGAAGTTCATAAAAATGAAGTTGAGAGATGTGGAATATCACATGAAGTCCTAGGAGATGTAAAGATCATTAATCTCTTCCAGGGCCAGTCTATGCAGTAATAGGGTGGTAATTGGCAAAGACCTATTTATAGCTTTATGAATTCCAGGATGCCTCATTTATCTGGAATTATGTTTCACAAGAATAGAAAAAATTCTGATAATTAAATTACACCCCTCCTGGAAGTAAAATTGTTTTTTTTTTTTTTTAATCTTAAAATAGTGGTTTAAATCCCAGTGTTCATGAATCAGTTCTAGGGACTGAACAACCTAAAATTATATGGAAGATTTTGTGGTGTTTCCTCACATGCATTTTCTTCCAAAGAGAGAATCCATATTTTTTACAGGTGTTTCAAAATGGACTATACTCCAAAAACCCTAAGAACTACTATTTAAGCAATTTTCAAAGTAAATTTTTTGGAATTGATTGAACTCCTCTATTTTATTTCCTATCGGGAAAATGACACACTTAGGGATTTTATCTTCCTATTAATTTGTCCTAGCTTCCCATGATTTTGAAACCTTGTGTTACCTTTTTATGGTATTTCTGTCTCCTCCTTCTGTGATGCAGTTACCTTTTACCTTGTTACCAGCAAGTTTACATCTAGCAATTTCGCCTTGCCTACTGTAAAGTAGCTGGGAAATGAGATAACAGGGCCTGTTAGGATAATAGTAAATAGGCTTTTACTGGGATTCTGTCCTATGAATAAGCGTGAAGGTGTCAGTGAACAGATAGGGCCAGGGGATTGAGCACAGAAATGTGATGTCTCTCACGGCCTAGGCTTGCACCTGGCATACTCTGACGCCCACCTTCCTCTGGCCATAGCAAATCACATGGTCAAGAAAAACCACCAGGAGGGGAAGTAAGGATGTTTCTCCCAAAGACAGCAAGTAAATATTTGCTGAACAATTACTTCATTGACCACTGTCTGCTTCTTCGCATAACTGAATTCATATTTTTTAAAAAGAAAAATAACGGTGGATCACCTGGCTATGACTTTTTAAAAGGCAGATTAAACATTCTTGTAAGATTCAGAAATTTCCAGAAGCAACAATTCTTTGTTGTTGTTCATCCTGAGTGTAGGTAATGGACCAAGACAAAACAAAAGAAAGCAAAAAAACCCCCCAAATACAAAAAAACAAAAAAAAACAAAACAAAAAACAAACAAAAAACAAAAAAGAAAACAAAGAAAAACCAACTACTCAGTTTAATAACCGAAGGAAAAAATATTGCCAATATTCCCTCAGCCGTGAAATTTCAAATCCGATTCTGAATCACAATTTATGGGTATTGTTGTTTGAGCAGCTCTTTGAGCTCCCATGATACAATAATCCCACAAGGGGCAGTTTGTTTGTTGTTTCAGATAATGCCATCTGCTCTTAGCAATGTCTATCTGAAGCCCCCTTCTTTTGCATTATGACAATGTCTTTGTGTAAGTAGAGAAATTTCACCTTCATAACTTATTCACGACTGGGGAAAAGGGTGCAGCCTCAGTGAGACTCCCTGAAGAGAGGCATTACCAATACTTCTCACTTGCTTAGGGACAGCTCCCATTCATTCTTCCCCCAAATCAACAAGAGTAGCTTTTCTTAATTTAGAACATCTGACTGACCTCAACAGAGAAATGCTGACATTTGTGTGCACCTCCTGGCTTTTTAGCCTTCCTTGATGTAATTTTCTCTCTTAAGTAAGGACAGTATGGCCTATGCCTTTAAGATTTAGTAAACAACAAGCCAAAGCAGGATGTAGAACAATCTTGATGAGAAAGAGCACAGGGCTTGGCCTCAACTGGTTAGGGTTTGAATTCTGATGGCTATTAATGAGCTGTGTATCCTTGGGAAAGTGACCCAACTTCTCTGAGCCAAGTCTCATTAACTCTAAAGACAGTATACTGATACCTCTCCCATAGCGTTGTTGTGAGTTTCACCCAAATTAGTCCTCACCACCTACAAAATGGAGGATATTCATCAGTGTACATGAGTAGAAGAAACTAAAAGAACTTTGATTCTAAAGAGCTTAAAATCCATGGAAGAATCACCAAAATAAAATGAAGAACACCCTTTGATTCTAATCTTGGATGGCATCTGTACAAAATTAGACAGCAGAAGAGCAAAGCGGAGTGTTTCCAAACACCCAGATGTTATAACAATTGTTCACAGTCACTGATTTTTTTAATCTTTAAGTCTTAAAAGTTTCAGAAAGGTTAGTTCAGGCAACATAGTATCGTTTCTACTGATGTTAGATAGATGGGAGTACTGGGAGAGGGAGAAACAATAACAAAGAAGGTCAAATTGGCCACTTTTTTAAAGTTTCTCAACACTAGCTTTTAATGGAGAGTCTACGTTTAACCTTGTCATGAAAACTATTTCATCTCTGTACAGCAATGTAGAAATAATCCGTAAACAAAACATTAACCGTATTCTTGTTTAGCATTCAAAGTAACTTTTGTCTAAACTGGATAATTTTGTAGTAACGAGTTAAGGCTTGTAAGGCACTATGTAGAATGCTTCATCTGAATTATTTCCAAGACCTGCATGAGGACAAATGTTAGACTTCAATTAAAAATAGAGGTGAAGCGCCTGGGTGGCTCAGTCAGTTAAGTGTCCGACTTTTGACTTTGGCTCAGGTCATGATCTCATGGCTCGGTTCGTGAGTTCAAGCCCTGAATCCAGCTCTGTGCTGACAGCTCAGAGCCTGGAGACTGCTTCGGATTCTGTGTCTCCCTTTCTCTCTGCCCCTCCCCTGCTCGCGCTCTGTCTCTCTGTCTCTCGAAAATAAATAAACATTGAAAAATTAAAAAAAAATACAGGCATTGACCACTAAAGTATTTAGAATGTGGATACAGTCACCTTCTAAAGGCAAAAATCATTTACTTTACGTAGCTACCCTCGATAGGAAAGAATACCATGAGATAGCCAAATGAAATAAGTAGAAATGGAAATACACATACAGCTCACTGTCAAAACAACAAGGAAAGGGCACTGGTCATCATCTTTCACTTTGTTTCATGAAGATGTTTTTGTTTATATTTCAGAATATTTTATTTATATTATGTTTTTGTATTTATCTTGTATGTATATTTTAAAATCAGAGACATCTTGAAATATCAAAGAAAACTTTACAGAACACCGAGACGTACCAAAAATAGGCTGGGGAAGTTGAAAGGAAAGCAACATCTGATTGATGGTTAAATTACACAACGCTGTCACATCCCTGGCAACTGAAGGACATTTCTCCTTTGTGTCAAGAAACCTCTGCAGTGTTTGCAACAATAAATTTGTAGGCTGAATGTGTAGCTGAAAATTTTCACTAGGGGGCAGCCTCTCACCGAAATGTGAGAGGATACTTTCTGCATCATCTGATTTCAATAAGAAACTGGCCCAGGGAGGTGCACATTCTCGGCACAGCTTCTAAAGGAAAATTTATGCATCTATAAAATGTTGAATCAGCATGGTCACTAAGTGGTGAATAAAGGAAGGAAAAAGTCTTGCATAACATTAAAAGCCCAGCATAAATAGATGGTCAGCCATACGAATGTTGTGTGCTTTGAACACAAAACCTTTGCAGTGTGTATGCTGGGCTCTGAAACACTGCTCTGTCGAGATTTTTTTTAAGAGAGTCATAGTTTAGCCTCTTTTATAGACACACACACACGGACACACACACACATACGCACACACACACACATGCTGAATTAAAAGCCACTGTGCAAGTAAACATTGTATAGTTGAGAAGGGATTCAAACAAATAAGAATTAATTCCTTAGGTTCTTAAACCCTAGGTTCAAAGTGAGCAGAACGCTGTGCTGGGCTCTTCCTCCTCTGCTCTGTGACTTTTGTATGACCCTATCTATCCACCTATTGTTTTTCCTTTTTGCCACTCTTTCTCTTGAGTTTTATATTCCTCAAGTGATCTCACCTAACAAAATCAACAGCCCCAGCCTGGAGGAGAGTCGTGACTGTGTTTTTTTAACCGGGCTCTGAATGGTCTCAAAGCATTAGGCAGAGGCAAGACTTGAAATATGATACTGCCCAGTTCTCCTGCCAGCAGGCAGGGCTGTCGGGTCCTATTGTGTCTGTGATTGTAACGGAGAGCTCCAACATCCCGGAGCAACTGGTGTGACCTTGTGTGGTCTGGGAACCTGGGTAGAGCCGAGCGAGGGTGGCTGGGTGTACTGTCACCTGGGACTCATCTGGAGTGCAAGGTGACAGCAGGATGCCGGTGGAAACTTGGGGGGAGGGCTAGTCCCAGCAGCCTGTCGCGTAAATCGAGCTTTAAAAGAGGAAAGAAAAGAAATCCATTAGACTGGAGAGGCGCATCCACGGAAACTCAGGCCCTCCTGATCACTAATTCCTCAGTAAGGCAGAGTCCAGAACTTGTGATAGTAGAGAGCCTGATGGATGTGGGCTCTCTGGGCAGGCTGGAACTTGAATCCTGGCTCTCTCTACTGCTGGTTGGCTGGCTTTTGAAAGGCTACTAAGCTTTTTTGGGCCTCAGGTTCCTCTTCTCTAAAACGAGTGCTTTGAATAGTACCTGGCACATAACGAGTTCAATGAAAGTTAGTTATTATTATTATTATTATTACTACTGCTTTTGCTATTATTGTTATTAAGGATGTGGAAATGAGGGGAAAGGAGTTCATGGGAAGTCTCAGTTTCCTCATCTGTAAAATGAAGGTAATAGTAGAACCCACTTTAGCTATAGAGGTGTTGTAAGATATAAATGAGCTTCTCTATGCGAAGTGCTTAGAATAAATTTGGCAAATAGTAAATGCTCGATAAATTATTGTTATTAGGAACATAAATAGCGATAATGCTACTTTCCACTCTAAGGAGCTGAAGAGTTGTTGTGAGAAATGAATATGTGTTCACTGCATCATAATCACCCAGGATGCTCAATAAATGTCGATTCATTTTATTAGCTTGAGAATTCTGTTGCTTAGGTTGCTTTGTATTCATGCATGTATTGACTCCATGGGGAAACTAATTTCAACAATGGGGACCTAGGGTTTACATATAATCAGTTCCATAAAGCAGTGGGTTGACTATTTTATGTCTTGGAGCTCCTTTGATAATCTGAAGATATCTATGGAATCTTACCCCAGAAAAAAACATACCCTTGCATACAATTCTGCGTATATGTTCAGGGGTTTTTGTCTTGAAGTCCATCCAGGGGTTTTGTAGAAATCCAAGGGCCTTGGGGCTAGTAATTCCTGCAACACAGAAAACAACGTAACTAGCAGGGAGGATTCTTTTTTTTTTTTTTTTTTTTTTTGAGAAACAGAGAGAGGGCGCAAGTGAACAAGGGGCAGAGAGAGAGAGAGAATCCCAGGAAGGGCAGAGGGAGAGAGAGAGAGAAAGGGAGAGAAGTGGGGTTCACCCGAAGCAGGGCTCATGTTTTACCCAAAGCAGGGCTCATGTTTTACCCAATGTGGGGCTCGTGCTCACCAGATGTGGGACTCAAAATCATGAACCGTGAGATCATGATTTGAGCCAAAGTCAGATGCTTACCAACTGAGCCACCCAGGCGCCCCGAGCCAGGATGATTCTTAATATAGATTTAATTGGTAAGAATAAGGTTAGGAAGATGCCAAAAAAAAATAAACAAAGCCCCTTAACACAGGTTATCAAACTGTTGGTGGTAGAGGCATAACAACCTGAGATACTTATTAAAATTAAGATTCTTGAGCTATTCTACCAGTTTAGTAGGTCTTAGAGGTTAGTACAGTCCAGAAAACTTAATTTTAACATGTACCTAGTTGATTTTGATGTAAGAGACCCTTAAAATATGCTTTGAAAACTATTTCCTTAGGTCTGGAGGAACTTGCATTGGATTGTGAGTAAGGTAGAATTAGTTTTTTAAAAAGATAGAAATCATGTGCATCTTAAAGCTCCATAAGCCATTTCTGTAAACTGAGCATCCCAGACAGCTTAGTTCCTCCTGAAGAAAAGGAGTAAAATTGCAGCTCTGGAAGGATCTGGTAGGACAGTTGGGATTTGCCTGAGAGACAGGTTATACTACCAAACAGCTAGATGGGAAGCATTTTGATCATCTCAAGCTCATTCTTGTTACTGACATGGTTGTCTACCTTAGCTCCAAAGGAGTCAACCCCTACTCCAAACAGTCAACCTGTTTGGACATGAACTTATTTCTCCCCAACCATATTAATCTGATTATGATTGCTTTTCCCAGCCAGGTAGTAGTCTTAAGATCAGGAACGATATTTGATTTTTTTTTTTAAGTTTATTTATTTATTTTTGAGAGAAAGAGAGGGAAAGAGAGAGAATCCCAAATAGGCTCCACAGTCAGCATGAGCCTGATGTGGGGCTCAAACTCATGAACCATGAGATCAGGACCTGAGCCAAAATCAAGAGTCAGAGGCTTAACCGACTAAGCCACCCAGGGGCCCCTCCATCCCTGCCCCCCCCCCCCCATATTTGATTATCTGTATTCCTGTAAGCCTCTATGCAGGTATCTGGTAGAGTGCTTGGTAGATACAGTTTTATAGGTTCAATAACTGCTTAATTAGCTTAAATATAATGTGCTCAAAAGGCAATGATATGGACTCCAGTGGTCTTCATGACTAATTAACATGCTTCTAGCCATGACAATGTAGAAGGGCTTTGTGGTAAAGTGAATTCAAATTCATTTTGATCAGCTCTTCTCCTAAACATACAATACAGAGGGTCAAAATAAACTTCTTTAGGCTGCATTCCTGTTTGGCCATTCTAATAGTGCTGGGGAACATTCTGTTCATTTGGACCTAGCTTTAGTGGGCTTACTTTGCCTGGTGTGCTTGGGCTTCTTAGATGTCCCCAAGGGCAGGGGTGTTGCTCTTTCTTCCTTCCCTCTTGTTATGCTAACGAGTTTAATGGCAAATTCTAGACAGAACAAAGGATAAGTTAATATTGTCTTCTGACCCTCTGAGGTGGGTGGGGGACATTAGCCTCCACAAATGCCATAGAAACCCAGAAAATACCTGCTGACTGAAAGCCATCAGACTAAAAAAATCAGGTTTTCAGGGACCCACCGCTGAGAATAACTATTCATCTCAATAATACCAGGGTCTGTGTCTCTGAATACGGCTGATGTTGTAGATATTATTTATATACGAAACAGTTGTTTTAATACAATGAGAAGGGTATTTATATGAAGCAATTCTCAGGCATATAGTACTGGGCCATATTTGGGATTCCTGTAAGCATCCTTACTTTTGAGCCTCAAATTAAATTCTTTGCTCCTACCTGAATGCAATTGCCGAAGGACTTAAATTTTTGTTGTTGGTGGTGGTGGTGGTGATTTTTAAAATGGGCTTTAGAATGTCTGGAGTCTTAGGAACATTGCACAGAAATGTAGGCCTATAGAAAGCTAAAGTTACATAATATTTTAGGCAAATATATGGTAACATAAGGAAAGCTTAAAAATGAACGTTGGTGCTACCCGACAATGCACATTCTGTGTTCCATTAAACTGCAAACATCTGAAAAACAATTTTTGGCATTCATCATCTTTAACTCCCAGAAGAGTCTGCCTTTCTAGAGAAAAGCACTTGGAAGTATCACTTAGAAGTGACAGACAACACCATCCTTATGCCTGAGGGATCTACTCTAAGCATCCAGCACCTGGAAAGGGAGGGGTGCAAGTAATGATAAAACTCAATCCATTTTGAAAAATGGTCAGAGAGCAGGTGAGCTGCTTTTCTGTCAAGAATTAAAGAATCTTTTTGAAAATATGGTTCTGCATCAGTAATAATCCCAAGGGAATCCAAAGTGTTTTTAAACAAAAGAACACAAGTAAAATCTGACACAGATAACACATGGCCACAAGAGCCTTCCTAGATATTCACTCTCTCTCTTTTTTTTTTTTTTTTTAATTTTTTTTTTCAACGTTTATTTATTTTTGGGACAGAGAGAGACAGAGCATGAACGTGGGAGGGGCAGAGAGAGAAGGAGACACAGAATCGGAAACAGGCTCCAGGTTCTGAGCCATCAGCCCAGAGCCTGACGCGGGGCTCGAACTCACGGACCGCAAGATCGTGACCTGGCTGAAGTCGGACGCTTAACCGACTGCGCCACCCAGGCGCCCCTCTCTTTTTTTTTTTTTTTTTTTTTTAATTGACACTGAGGAACCAGTAAGGATGCTTACAGCAGGCTTACTGAAGTGAAAGGAAGTGAGCCATGGTTGTGCATGAAGAGGTCAGTTGTGGCAGTAAGGAGAGGTGCAGCTTCAGACATTTGTCCCTGGTGGGGTCAGATTGTCGGTGTTCAAAACAGTTGCCAGGAGGAACTATCTATTGTTCTACCAAAGCTTGTGATCTTTCTGAAATGGGCAAAAATCAATGGGCTTATACACATGTTTTTCCAGTTGCGGGCAGGCGACTATTCTATCAGTCAGGCTTTCTCCAGGAAACAGAAGGCAGCACCACCAGGAAAAGGATTACAAGTCTGGGGAGAGCTGGGGCGTGGAAGAGGAGCTGTCATAGAGCCCCTAAGGCAGGGGAAATAGACTGCAGTCTCTCTCTGCTCTGTGATCTTGGCTGGTGATTCCCAGAGGGCAATGATGCATCAATCCTGGGCAGCCTCCTAGGACAGAGAGCAAGACACAGAAGGGTAGGAAATGGATAAGGAGTGGCAAGGAAAAAACTAAGCCATGAAACCTGGCTTCCAGGCACAACAGAACATGCTAGAAGAGCACAGTGTATATATGCTATCATAAACCCAAACTTGTAACAAATCAGATATTTATTTCCTCCCTTCTCTATCCATCCTCATAATACATCTTCACCAGAAAGTCTGCTGAAAAATCTTAAAGCATGCAGGGTAGTATTTATTTTGTGTAGTTGTCTTATCTTTCTTCTACCACCGTGGGTAGAGCAGAGCATACGTGAACTTATATTTAGACGTCTTGGTCTACTTTTTGGTCTTTGATATAAATTCACTGGTAGCCAAGACTGTAAGGCCGTACATTCTGGCTTTTGTTAGGCAACCTGCATGTTCCCCATGACCACAATTTAATGATGCTGTTAAGATCTTGCAGCCAAAACTTAGTTCCCTATGTTAGTATCTCAAAGAGGATTATAATCTGGGACCTTGTGTAAGGAAATAAGACCTGAGATTTCAAGGCTATGGTGGAGGTAGATAGCTGGCTGGTGAGAGGGGGAATGGGAGATTCACTAACTGTTCAAAAAACATTTATGAGCCTCTGCTCAATGCTGGACAGTTTGCTGAGTTCAAGGAACACAACGCTGTAAGACATGGGAAACAGGCAAGTATGCCAAGATTTTGCAACTCAATGTGGTAAGTGCTTTAATAGGGAAATGAACAAAGATCTATGACACCAGGAAGTGGAGCATCTGGGGAATGAAAGGATTCACAGAAGAGATGGTAAGTGAACTGAGTCCTGAAGAAAGAGTAGGAATTTGCTAGGGATATGGCCTGGGTAAAGACATGTTTCAGGCCAGTGTGGCTGTGATTGGTTGGGTTGGTTGGGTTGGGATGTTAACTTCCAATCTCTCCTCATTCAGGAAATCTACATCTTTCATCTCCTTCGGTCATTCTACTCCATCGTTCTTCCCTGCTCTGTGCCAGGTTGCATAAGAATTTACTATTAATTTTGTGGACAGTTGGTAATGGCTCAATGTTTAGAGTTGGATCTAAACTTGGACTTAGCCTTCATGCATCATCTGTCCCTTGCTCAGGCTATCACTGTCCTTAATTTACTCTTGCACGGATTCAAGCACAACTAGAACTTAAGAAACTTGGCTTTACTTCAGAATCTTCTGTGCAGATTGTAAAGTGCTGTTGCCCAGGAAAGAGTTGTGTCTAGGTGTTTTTCACTTTCTTCTCTCTAGTTATGCTTTGCTTTGTTGGTAAGGACAGTCTGAGGGAAGAGGGAAGCAATAAAAGCAGCTCTTAATTTTGATGGAAAAGAGAACAGCTTTCAGACTATTGCGAATTGAAAGTAGAAGACAATATTTCTGCTATTGGAAGAAGTGGTCATCCCCTCACTTTATCAAGCTTTCGTGACTCATGTGGCCTGAAACTTTTTCCTAGACCATTTCATGCCCCTAAAATTGGTTATGACAAGAATAACTTTATTTACATTGGATTTGTTATTTATTTCATAGCAAGCAAATACAAAAGGAGCCTAAAGTAACCACTTAATGATTGCCTTTATTTATCCATTTTACTATTGTTATGGGCTAGCCATTAACAGCAAAGAAAAAAATTGTAGACGATGGCTGAGAAAGGTGGTCAATCTTAATTGACTCTAGGTTTTTATGATGAATGGACAGGTTAAAGTGACCCTTAAGTCATCACTAGTGGGAGTCCTGAAATGGGGTCATGAATATATCAGGGCAAGAATGACATTTTTAAAAACATAGCTCATTGGAAAGTATAAGGCAATCTTTCCTCAACAAAGCTTAAAATCAACTTCATTCCCCAAAGAATATTTACTCCAGTCTCAAGATAGGGAGTGATTTATTGTGGATTTTGGTTATACTGTCAGATCTGGGTAGGAATTTAAACAGCTTTCATTGCGTCATGAACATGGGCGTAACTGCCCCCCAGCATCCTGTTTCCTAACATGCAGTCACAGATCAGGTACCAGGATAGCAGGATCAGGCAGACCCTCCAGCTTATCCCTATTACCTCAGTTTTTCATGTATGTGGGACAGAAACTCCCCAGAACATGACTATTTCTAAGAATAAGTCTCAAGAATGCTATTTTAGAGACAAGGAAGATGAATACATAATCATTCATATTTCTTTACTGTGTTAGAATTTTTACTTAGTTATATGTATTCAATAAAAAATTGCTGACCCTGACTGGGAAGGTGGTCAATTTTGGTTGACTCTAAATTCCTCTTATGAATGGACTTGAAAAGTGTTGAGGGCTATAAAATTTAGAAAATAGAATCTATGCAAATACATTGATTTCATTTTAATCCTCAAGTGATTCTGTGAATAAGACAGGGCAGTTATTTTTAATCCCCATTTTATAGATGAGGAAAATGAATCCCATAGGGCATAGGTGACCTGGCCAAGGTTGTACAAGTGAATGGTGCAACAAGAACTTGGATTTTATGCCTATGACTTCAAGGTCCTCGTGTCCTTCCCCTTGTGTTCATTGAATAAAGATGGCATTACTGATCCACCAGAAAAAGGGCGTGAATGCCGGGATGTTTCTTCAGAGGTCATGTGTCTATGAGGATCCACACTCTCTGAGGCTCCTGGTGACCACTGGCCCACAATGGTGAGGACACTTGACTGTATTAGACTATAGTCTAAGGTGAAGAAACAGAAGTTAGGTTCAAAAAGCATGCCGGAGAAAATTGATCAATTCAACACTTCACGAGCATGTGCTGTGTGCCAGGACTACTGCCAGGAGATATTTCTGGCACAATTTCTGCTCTTGAGAACCTCACAGTTTGGAGGAGGAGGTAATTAGAAGACAGTGTGACAACTGTAATGTGCAAAGGGTGTTGTAGGATCCTACCGTTAAATCTATACTGCAGCTGGAGCTAGGGAGTAAGATTGGGGGGTGGGGGGTGGGGAATGCTCTCCAGAGAGGGTAAATCTGAGCAGAACCTTGAAGAAGTAGGAGTTAGTCAAGCAAAGTAGGGAGGAGAAAGACAGGATATTTCATGTGCAATGGTGTGGAGGTGAGTGAGGGCATAAAAGATTCACACATTTGCCAGTACATCTCTGATGAGTTTGGGATATGGAAGGAGACAAAGCTGGAAAAAGACAGAGTCAGATAATGGAAAGTGTAGAATGCCAGAGTAAGTGAGGAGTTTGTACTTTATTGTGTAGACAAGGGAAAGGGGCTTCAGGTTTTGCTTTTTTTAATTGTGGTAAAATTCACATAACATAAAATTAACAATTTTAAAATGAACAATTCAGGGGCACTTACAATTTTGTGCAGCTATCACCTCTATCTGGTTCCAAAATATTTCATCACCTAAAAAGAACCCCTGTGCCCATTGAACGGTCACTCATTACTCTGCTTCCCCACTAGTCGCTGGCAGCAACTGAATCTACTGTCTGTCTCTAAGGATTTACCTATTCTGGATATTTCATCTAATGGAATCATACAACCTGTGACCTTATGTGTCTGGCTTCTTTCACCGACTGTAATGATTTTGATGCTTATCCATGTCGTATGTAGCATGTATCAGTATTTCATTCCTTCTCATGGTTGAGTAATATTCCAGTGTTTGGATAAACCAACATTCTTATCCATTCATGATTTCATGGACATTTGGGTTATTTCCACCTTTTGGCTAGTGTCGTGTGAATAATGCTGTGATGAACATTTATGTACAAGATTTTGAGTGCCTCTTTTCAATTCTTTGAGGATATAATTAAGATTGGAAGTGTTGGGTCATATGGTAATTTTATACTTAATTTTTTGAGAAACTGTTTTCCACAACGACGGCACTATTTTACATTCCCACTAGTAAAGTACTTGAATTCCAATTTTTCTACAGTCATGCTAACACTTACTATTTCCATTAGAAAAAATTATAACCCTTTTAGTGAGTATAAAGTGGAATGTCATTGTGGTTTTGATTTGCATTTCCCTAATTTTTAGTAATGTTGAACATATTTTCATGTGCTTTTTGGCCATTGGTATATTTTCTTTGGAAGAATGCCTATTTAAGTCCTTTATCCATTTTATTTTATTTTATTTTATTTTACTGTCTTCCTGGGGTTGGTGTAAGAGTTCTTTACATATTCTGGATGCTAGATTCTACTCAGAGATACAATGTGCAAATATTTTCTCCCATTCTCTGGTTATATTTTCACTCTTTTGACAGTGTCCTTTGGTGCACAAACATTTTTCATTTTGATTAATTCCAATTTATCTTTTTTATTGTTGTTGTTCCTTGCACTTTTGGTGTCATGTCTAAGATCCACTGCCAAATCCATGGTCACTGAGATTTTCCTCAACGTTTTCTTCAAAGAATTGTACAGGTTTAACACTTACATTTTGGTCTTTGATCCATGTTGGGTGGATTTTTTGTGGTGGGAAGTAGGGTCCAACATCATTGTTTTTCATGGGGACATCCAGTTCTGCCAGCATCATATGTTGAAGAGACTATTCTTTCTCCACTGGATGATTTTTGCAGCCTTGTTGAAAATTTTTCTTTTTTCAAGATGATTTGGCTATTGCAAACCTATATGGATTTTAGGATCAACTTTTCCATGTCTGTAAAAAATACTGTTGGGGTTTGGATAAGGATGGCACTGAATGCGTAGATCATTTTTGTGAGACATCACTCTCTTGGTTTCCTTTGATTCTGTCTGTGGTGTCCTTAATCTCTTATAGCATCTTTAAGACAGTTGATATAAAGTCTTTGTCTAGTAAATCCAATGCCTGTGTTTCCTCGGGGACAGTTTCCATTACTTTCTTTTTCTCTTCCTGTCAGTGAACCATACTTTCCTGTTTCCTTGTATAACTCACAATATTTTGTTGAAAACTGAACATTTTTAATATTATAATGTGACAGCTTTGAAGATCAGATTCTCTCCACTTCCTGAGTTTTGTTAATGAGGCTTCTTTTGAGTTGTTGCTGGCTTGTTTAGTGGCCTTTCTAAACAATTTTAATAAAATCTGTATTCTTTGTTGTGTGTGGCTACAGAAATCTGTGTTCTATTAGCTTAATGGTCATCTAGTGTTTTGACAGAATTTCCTTAAATGCCTAAAGGCAAAAAAGAAAAATGAAAAACACTCTTCCAAGTCTGAAAATTGGCTCTGTGTGGGAATACTTCTTAAACAGTTAGGCAGGCCATTTACAACTCTGCCTTTTCCTGTTTGCTCAGAGCCTGAAGGTCAGTCGGGAGTAAAAGCTTCAAGTCTTTTCAGGACTTTTCTGACCATATATCCAGCTCTGGGAATGTTCCTGGTCTTATCAATTCCCTAGTACTGTGTAGGAGCTTTTAAAAGCCCTATCCTCCATGTATCACTTTTCCCTATGGTTTTTTTTTCCCCTTGGGGTTTTCTCATTTGTCTATTGCTTGTCCTGACTGCTATCCCTTGCTCCAGGTTCCCATGGCCAATGCTTGTGCTTTTAAATGCTTTCTGCAAATGCTGCCTGGGAAGTCACCCCAGACCTGGGAATGCTCGGAGTCAAGCAAAACAAAGACAGGCCCTTGGCTGGTCCTTTAGGGAGCTACCAAAGAAGTTGAAACACACTACCACAGTTTTTTTGAGACTCATATCCATATCACTCCCTCCAACACTGCCAACCTATACCAGGAATGCATGCTACTAACTTCTTGGGCATTACTACTCTGGGGATGGGCCACGGTAGATGGGCAACCTGAAATACCACAATGCTTTTACTAAAGTGTGGTAGCTTCTGTCATCATTAGGTTTTCCCTGATTGCTGTTAATTTTTGACTAGATTCCAGAGTTCTGCAAAAGTTGATTGACAATTTTGTTAAGCAATTTTATTAAGTTGATTTTGTCTCATGCATAATTCAATTTTTTTATTATAGTAAATGTATATAAATGCACATAAAATTTGACATTTTAACCATTTTTAGTAGTTCAGTGACATTAATTACATTCACATTGTTGTGCAACCATCACCACTCTTAATTGCTTTTATGAAGGGATGAAGCCATAGAATTTCCTTCTCTGCCATTTTCCATGATGTCACTTCTGACTTCAGCTTTTTGCAGAGGGAAATAATGTGGCATGATGTGTGTTAGAAAAGTTAGAGACTTTCTTTGCTACTTTTTGTGAACCTACAATTATGTCAAAGTAAAAAGTTAAGAATATATAGTGGATAATGTATTTTAGGATCTTTCAACAATTTTTTTAATGTTTATTTTTGAGAGACAGAGACAGAGCATCAGTGGGGGAGGGACAGAGAATCCGAAGCAGGCTCCAGGCTCTGAGCCGTCAGCACAGAGCCCAATGCAGGGCTCGAACCCACAAAGCAGGAGATCATGACCTGAACTGAAGTTGAATGCTCAACTGACTGAGCCACAAGGTACCCCCCTGTTTTTCAGGATCTTATATATATATATTAATTCAGATATCAGGAGAAAAGCCTGAACTCAAAATAGCAGATTAAACCAGAGGCAAAGAAATGCAGAAAGAAACATTGTAAATAGTTTCCAAAGAAAATCCCTAGGTCATTATGTGCCATGGCACAGAGATAATCACACTGAGTGCTGAATAAGTTTGGAAGAACATTTGGCTTGATTCAAAGGGAAAAAAAAGGAAAAACAAGTCCTTGCAATGGGTATTATAAAAGGTCTCATAGGACCAATTTGATTACATTTTTCACTTGTCAAACCAGGTTTGCATCATGTAAACAAATTATACATGGACAAATAAAACTTAGCAAGAACCAGGGAAGAAGAAACTAGAACCTGAAAATAAGTTAGGCTAGAAGAAAGACATCAAAAACGACTCCAGGTGTTGTAGGGTTAAAAAAAAACAACTTTTTCCTGTATCTTGTAACAGTTCATTGACCGAAATCCTGCAAATTAAACTGACAAAAGACAGGCAAAAAGGCACATAAATTTTATTTGATGTTAATATTAATTTTTTTAAACATTATGTATTTATTTTTGAGAAAGAGAGGGAGAGACTGAGACACACACACACACAGTGAGAGAGAAAGAGAGAGAGAGAGAGAGAGAGAGAGAGAATCCCAAGCAAGCTCCATGCCATCAGTACAGAGCCCAACGTGGGGGGCTCAATCCCACGAACCGTGAGATCATGATCCAAGCTGAGGTTAAGAGTTGGACGCTTAACCAACTGAGCCAACCAGGTGCCCCTTGATGTTAATATTTTAATTTTTATGTGTATATGGGGGTCTCACAGAAAAGGAAGTGAAAACCCAAAGATATGTTTAGGCCTGAGAGCTTACATACCATTTTAACAATAAAGTGATAAATCTGTGAAGTGGTAAGACAAAGACAAAGTTTTTGGGCTTCTAGGGGTGGCAAATTGTGGGAAAGTGAATATATGAGGGGAGACTAATGGAAGTTAAGGTTATTTTAGTAAGACTTGTTTTTGTAGACTCAAGTTAGTGTTGCATTTGACAGCCTCAAAGAGTTGTCTCTTTTTCCTGGTATTGGAGAGGGGGGAGGAGACACCTTCTCAAAGGGAAATTTATACCCTGCTTTTAAGCATAAGGGAAGAGAGTAGAGAGTTTTTCTGTGTCTGCTATTTCTCAATTGCCTTCAGTTCAAAATAATGCTTATGCTAACATAGAATATTTTGGGGTAAAATATTTTGATCCCCTTCAGTAGTTTAAGGAAAAAGGAATTCAATACAGGGAGCTGGTTACTCACAAAACCATTAGGAGAATGGAGAATCAGGCTATAACAGGAGACAAGCAATGCTTGTAGAACATCACGGATATGACCTTCTCAGGTGCTGTAATCTCAATCACAAAATATAAGATGGGTGCTAAGAAAGCCAGGCCTGGGAAGCCACGAACACTGCTTTCACAAATGTTTCTTGACAACCCTCAGTGGAAGGTAGTGATTAGGTCTAGAGCATGGAGTGCGACATCTACCCCCCTTACAGCTGTCTCCTGCTCCAGGAAGCTGGAGACAGGATACTAGCCGCTCCACGAGATTGTTTCCCAACAGCAACCAAAAGCACCAAGATAGTTCCTCTTTCATTTCCACCTTTAAAATCTCATGCAAATGCATCTAGCTGTCCTCATTTGTATCCAGGACCCTAGCTGCGAGACTGGATAATGTAATTTTTAGTTTTGCAGCCTCTGCAGTACAGAAATGCACACTGGAAGGAAGTGGGAATGAATGTTAAGTGCCGACTGAGTATATTCAGCCCTGTGGCTGTTTAGATATTTCCTCAATTTTTATCTGTTCCATTGACTGGCAATTCTAGCACCCCAAGATCGGAATAAGAAAAAAAAACCCTTAGAGATCATTTTGTGCTAACCCTATAATTCTGCAGATGAGAAAACTGAGACTCAACTTTTGAGTGACCTGTTCCAGATCCTACAGGTAACAGTGGCACATCTTAGTTCCTGGGTCTAGGATCCTTTCCAGACATTTAATTTCTTTATATATACCCTGCTTTGTTCCAAAGAGAATTTAAAGTGGCTTACTGACATAAAAACAATACAGCAGAATAAAATTCTTAAAAAATAACTATGTAATATGAGACACACAGGAAGTGAGGGGCATCATTTCAAGGATCCAGGACTCCAGCATGTAGGAGTAGGTAATTTAGCGTTCTGAAGAGTAAGCAAAGATGCAATCTGCGATTGAATCTAATTTTTAGGCACTTGATTAATGAATTTGACCTCAGGTTTGGTATGTGAAAAAGAGTTCTTTTGGGGGTGCCTGGGTGGTTTAGTCCATTAAGTGTCTGATTCTTGATTTTGGCTCAGGTCATGATCTCACGGTCGAGAGATGGAGCCACACATGGGGCTCTGCGCTAGGCATGGAGCCTGCTTTAAGATTCCCTGTCTCTCCCTCTCCCTCTGCCCCTCCTCCACTCACATTCTCCGTTTCTCTCTCTCAAAAATAAATAAAGTATTTTTAAAAGGGTTCCTTTATAGTTTACTACACAAAAAAAGAAGTTTCTTACTCAAAAATGCCTTAAAAAGAATAGTGATTTCTTAAAAAGCTATTTCTTTAAAACAGAGAAAGCCTAAAAGGCTGAAGAGACCCCACAGAAAGTTTAGGTGGCTAAGACAGCAGTGATTTGTTTTGCAGAAGGGCTAACAGTGTCCTAAAGGGTCAGAAAGGGGCTGTCAACGTCTTAGCGTAGGTGAGCAGGTCACAGTCAGGGGCTATCTGCGCATGTCAGAACTGTCAGCTAGAGGCAGCCGAGATGATTTGGGGAAGAAGCAGACATGCCAAGCAACAGTTTGATTTAATAATTAATTTAGAAAGAGGTAAATAAAATTGCCTGTCAAGAGCCAAATAACAAAAATAGAAAGAACTCTAAGTGTAAGTTATTAGCTTTGTGTTTATGTTAAATGTATTTTTGACATTAATAATTTCTTCCTTCTTACCACCTAGCTCCTTTCCTCCACATTAAAATTTTTTTTTCCCAGAATGCATTTTGATGTTCTCTCCAACCTGTTCCTCTAATTGCAATTAAACCCTGAGGGAGTAATTTTTCCAAATGCCAGAAAATAAGTTAGTGCCCAAGGGAATGGCAAAGCTGGAAATGTGATGTGAGTAATCACCAGACCCGCTTTTTCTGCTTTAGAACAAAAGAAGGGCTGGGAAGAAGGGATCACCCACAATTCTCAAATAGGAAGCCCTGGTGTTCATTTCCCCCAAGAAAATCATTGTTCTGCAATCTTAGGATCATCTGACAAACTGCTTCCTGGTGTATTGATTTGCTGGCACACTAAAAAAGTAATAAATCAATAACCAGCTTTGTTGAGAAAGGAAGGAAAAGTAGTGTTAGCTTGAGGAACCAGAGAAGACTTCAGAAAAAGAATTACGTTTTTGAGGGAAACACAGTAATGCATTTGGGAGGAACTTTGAGGACCTAAGAGATGGCCACACAATAGCAATTTGAGAGGAACTTGTGTATGGTTAGTCCCATGCCAGTCTCACTTTGCGTAGGTTAGTACTGCAGGCAGGAAGCTGAGTCATGGGCTACACAGGAGCAATGGTGCATGAATCAGATAAGATGGTCAGGCATGGGTGCCCTGGTGGGAATGACACCATGGCATAAAGACAGAAGTTGCACTGGCATCAGAGAGACCTGAATTTGAACTCCAGCTGGCACTAGCTGAGCTTGCCTGGGCACGTTACTTGAATTCCTAAGCTTTAGTTTCCTCATCTGTAAAACTGGAAGAACAGTTTTTCCCCCATGGTGAGGATAAGTTATAACATCTCAGAAGGGGTTAGGACATTGTAGTTGACAAATAGTTGCTATTATTGTTAACTAGAAGACTTTGGGGGCTACTGAGAATAGATGAGGAAGCAAGAACATCAGGAAGTTGGTTTAGAATTTTTTAAGTCGAAAGAATGGTTTCTAAATTACAGAGAGACCAGCAAGTTAGGAAAAGCACATGATAAGCAGCAAGAGTCATTGAAAGGAATTTGATGCTATGTCATTGGAGGGAAGTCAATGATTTATTTGAGGAAAATGGTATCCAATTTATCAGTAGAAAGCTATTTGACATTTGTGGGAAATGGGAGAAAAGTCAGGTCAAAATATAAAAATGCGGAAACCATTAACTGGATGAAATGGAATGCTTGGTGATATGTGAGGGAGGGGCTGGTGTGAAACAAGTGGTCTTGAGATAATTGGAGAAAGATGGGTAACAAATGGTGTATCTGGACTGGAGTTCAGGGAATTCTATCAGTCTTTGTGAGGGAAAAATGCCATTAGAAATGACATCAAAATTTTTCTATGCACATATTCTCTGTGTAATCTCTGCCAGCATAAATTCCATAATTATAATTTTTTTTTTTAATAATAAAAAAGTAGAAAAAAAGTGCCTGACCAGGGTACTGACAATCAGTTTCCCAGTGAAACTGGTGAAGTTGAAATGTTAGGTCGGGTAAGAAATTAAAAATTTCAATTATCTACCTGTCAGTTGTCAGGCTACCTAATTCAAGATGAAATAAAGAGATGAGATTTTAGGATGAGACAAATGACTAATTCTAGCAAGGTAGAATGGCCCCACATGGCATAGAGTGTGTGTAGAATGAACAGAAACTGGTTTAGTCAGGGGTGTATGAGTGATCTTTTGGATAATCATGGCACAATCAAACCTGACATTTTATTAGGTGGGGTAAAGCCAAGAACACCCATTTAGATAAAATTCAAACACTGATCCCAGACAAACTTGGCCAAAATAGATTTTAAAACAACTTTTTAAAAAGTCTGAAGGCTAACTAAAGACATTGTTGTAAATAAGCAAACACTGTTTGCCACAGATAAATCAAAATGTCCACGTATGAAGGATAAATAGAAATCAAATGACTAAATAATCCTAGAAGCACATTACAAGATTTTCTGAAATTATTGATGACAAGATTGCTTTTAAGTACATCAAATCAGCAAGCTATGTAGATATGGAAAAGTGATGCATGTAGATGCAAAGGAAATATAAAATCCAATGAATTCACTTATTCTTCTTTCCTGAGTAGAAATGTGAACAGCCTCTAAAAAGGAAAAAAAAAACAACAACCACAATTAACTTAGGAAAGACAGATTAAAAACAAAAAAAGAAAGACATATTTTCTTCCTTCGATGTCTGACTTTTTATTACCTGAAAAAATCAGAAAGATTCCAAATTTTTGATGAAATCCAGTTTTAGGGAAAACTACTTGAAAAAAGTTCTGTAGCCTTTTTTATTTCAAAGAAAGCTCTTATGGAAGGATGTTAAGGCTGAATTCATTTCCAAATTAGCTTTGGAAGCAGACAGTTGAGATTTACAAAGGAAAAAGGGTACAGCAAAATTACTGGGAGTGGCTGATCCCCACCCAGAGTCTGAATGCACTTCATGTATGGATGTTGCTTAAGATATATTATCAGCTGTTAATTGAGCTGGACATTGACCTTGTGACATTAAATGCCATGGGGCAATCATTGGAACCCCCTGGGAAGCCTGTGGAATCTGTGAAGAAAGGCAGAATTCTAAACATCTCAGAGGCATAGCCTTCTTGAGGAGAAAGAAAACAGAGTTACTATAAAGAAAATTGTCTTTAGGGAGCCTGGGTGGCGCAGTCGGTTAAGCGTCCGACTTCAGCCAGGTCACGATCTCGCGGTCCGTGAGTTCGAGCCCCGCGTCAGGCTCCGGGCTGATGGCTCGGAGCCTGGAGCCTGTTTCCGATTCTGTGTCTCCCTCTCTTTCTGCCCCTCCCCCGTTCATGCTCTGTCTCTCTCTGTCCCAAAAATAAATAAAAAATGTTGAAAAAAAATTAAAAAAAAAAAAAGAAAATTGTCTTTGATTAATCTGGTAATTGTTTGTAGAACTAGTCTTATTGGATTTTTTTTCAATCATAAAAGCAATATACTCTAACTGAAAAAAAACCCTAGAAAATGCAGAAAAGAAGAAAATAGAAATCAATTATCACCCCACACTCAACAAATCTATGATAATATCTTAAAATATACTTTATGCATTTTTCTGCCATATAGATGGTTTCTGTCTTTTTGTAAATTTTGTATAAAATGAGATAGTACTATTTTGTAGTCTGCAGTTTTTACTTAGAAACGTATGAAATGTAAGTCTTTTATGTCAATAAATACTGATACGTTTTCTTAAAAGTTTATTTTATTTTTGAGACAGAGGGAGACAGAGCATGAATGAGGGAGGGTCATAGAGAGAAGGAGACACAGAATCTGAAACAGGCTCCAGGCTCTGAGCTGTCAGCACAGAGCCTGACACGGGGCTCGAACTCACTGGCTGTGAGATCATGGCCTGAGCCAAAGTCGGACGCTTAACTGACTGAGCCACCCAGGTGCCCCCAGATACATTTTTTTAAATGTCTGGACGTTACGTAGTTTACTTTTTTGATATATAGATAAGTTACATAATTTAAATAAATAATTTATTTACTTTAAAAAAAACGTTTATTTTTGAGACAGTGCGCAGGCACAGTGGGGAGGGGCAGAGGGAGAAGGGAACGGAAGATCAGATACTGTCTTTGTGCTGAAAGCAGCGAGCTCTGATGTGTGGCTCTAATTTAGGACCCCTGAGATCATGATCTGAGCCGAAGTCTGTCGCTCAACCGACTGAACCACCCAGGCGTCTCTATTTACTTTTTTTTTTTTTTAATTTTTTTTCAACATTTTTTATTTATTTTTGGGACAGAGAGAGACAGAGCATGAACGGGGGAGGGGCAGAAAGAGAGGGAGACACAGAATCGGAAACAGGCTCCAGGCTCCGAGCCATCAGCCCGGAGCCTGACGCGGGGCTCGAACTCACGGACCGCGAGATCGTGACCTGGCTGAAGTCGGACGCTTAACCGACTGCGCCACCCAGGCGCCCCTCTATTTACTTTTAAAATCAATTCAATATTTGGCTCCCAGTATGTTCTTTATGCACATTAATCCATGTATATTTCTGATCATATTATACTCTCAGACTGTAATATTATGCTCTGTGCAGCATCTAGCACAGCAGAGAATGACAAAGTATCTTTACCCATTCACTGGAAAGGATTTTAGAGCCCTGGCACTCGATATTTCACTATTAACACAATGCTAAGCTGAGCATCCTTGCTTGATTCTTTCTTAGGATGAATTCCAAGAAGTTGAATTGCTATCCCAGAGGTGATGCTCATTTTTTTGGTATATATATTTATTTATTTTGGGGACTGCACAAGCAGGAGAAGGGCAGAGACGGGGGAACAGAGGGTTGGGAGCGGGCTCTATGCTGACAGGCTGTGCACAGCGATAGAAAAGTGGTAGCTAACCATCAAAGTTCACTGGTAAAGTATTATAGTAGTGGCTGGGACACATTTACTTTATTAATCGACTTTCAAAAATCTTTCACTTCTGCTCTAAGTTTAAAAATGAGCTAATCATTTAATGTTTTAAAGGTTGGGGTTTAAAAAAAATAATTAGCACACAGTAATATTATTGACTTTTTGGGTGTGTGATTCTATGAATTTTAACACATGGGTAGATTTGTATATCCACCACCACAATCAGAATGTGGACCGGTTATAGTCCTATGAGTTTAGTAGTCTTAGTACTACTGGTTAAGTGTAGTACTAAACATCTTTGTACTACCCCCATGTACTCAAACCCTGGCCACCACTGATTTGCTGTCACTTTAGTTTCTGTCTTTTTAAAGTGTCGTACAAATGCAATCATACAGCATGAAATTTTTGAGACTGGCTTCTTTCACTCAGCATGATGCCTTTGAGATTCATCCAAATTGTTGTATATTTCAGTGGTTTGCTCCTTTTTATTTCTGAGTAAATTTCATTGGTGGATGTACCACCCAATGTTTGTTTACTCATTTATTGAAAGGTATTTGCGCTGTTTCTAATTTCTGACAATTATGAATAGAGCTGCTATATAAGCACTCTTGTACAGATTATTGTATGGATGTAAGTTTTTGTTTCTCTAGGGTAAATATATAGAAGTGGAATTGCTAAGGCATATGGTAAATGTATGTTTAACTTTATAAGAAACTGCCAAAAACAGTTTTCTGAAGTCTGTATCATTTTTATATTTCAACCAGCAAATATACGAGTGATTCAGTTTCTTCACATCTTTGTCAGCACTTGGTGTTTTCAGTATTTTTTATTTTAGCCATTGTAATAGGTGTGTGGTGCTATCGCGGGTTTAACCTGCATTTCACTAGGAGCTAATGTTGAACATCTTTTGATTTGCTTACTTGCCATCCATGTCTCCTCTCTGGCTAGGTTACCTGCTAGTCTTTTGCCTGCTTTAAATTTTATTTGTTTGTTTTTACCATTGACTTTTGAGAATTCTTTATATATTGTGGGTACAAGTCCTTTGTCATACACATGGTTTGCAAATATTTTCTCCTAGTCTTTAGCTTGTCTTTTCATTGTCTTGACAGTGTCTTTCACAGAGAAAGAGATTTTAATCCTGGTGAAGTCTCGGGATCGGTCTTTTTTTTTTAATTTTTAAAAATGTTTTTATTTATTTTTGAGACAGAGAGAGACAGAGCATGAGCAGGGGAGGGGCAGAGAGAGAGGGAGACACAGAATCCGAAGCAGGCTCCAGGCTCTGAGCTGTCAGCACAGAGCCCAACAGGGGGGCTCAAACTCACAGACTGTGAGATCATGACTTGAGCCAAAGTCAGAGGCTTAACCGACTGAGCCACCCAGGCATCCTATCTTGAGGGTCAGTCTTGAATACTCTATGTGGATGCTGGTTGATTGCCCAATCTCCCAACCTCCCTTTCATCTAATTCCCACATATTTGGTCTCCATGTCCAATTCCCAGGTCTGTCCCCTCACTGCACCTACTCACAAAAGTCAATTCAATTAAATATGTTATATATGTGTATGTATAAATATAAATTATATAATGTAAATAAATACTTGATTTGCTTTTAAAATCAATTCAACATTTGGCATGTTTGTTATGCATTTTTATCCACACACATTGCCGAGTCATATGGCCCTGGAAGGTAAGCACTTGTCCTTTTCTTACCTTGTTTTGACCTGCACCTCGCATATGAGAAGATGATAGAGTATCATCATTGGAAGGGATATTTTGTCCCGATAGTAAACGTGTGGTCTGTGCCTCAGCACCATCAGCATTACGTGGGAGTCTGTAAGAAATTCAGACTCTCAGACCCTACCCCAGGCCTGTGAGTTAGAATCTACATTCTAATGAGATCTCCAGGTGCACATTAAAGTTTTTGAAGCACAACTGTCTAGTCATCAGGCTCTCTCTCTCTTTTTTAAAAATGTTTATTTTTGAGGGGGGGAGGGGCCGAGAGAGGCAGATACAGAATCCAAAGCAACTCCAGGCTTTGAGCTGTCAGCACAGAGCCCCACATGGGGCTTAAACTTACCAACTGCGAAATTACTTGAGCTGAAGTTGGGTACTTAACCAACTAAGCCACCCAGGTGCCCAGGCTCTCACTCTTATTTTCCAAACAAGGAAACTGAGGTTGGGAGGGAGCAAAGATGGCCTCAAGGCTGGAGGCAGCTAATGCTAGAGCCAGGTGGAGAACCTGGCCTTCTCACTCCAAGGCCAGTGTGTTCAGCCAGCTGCCACCTGCCTCCAGCGTTTTGGATGACAATGGCGATGTCAACTTCTCCCATCTCATCCCAGGCCATGCATGGAGCATCAGCACTTGTCCTGATGTGGTCTTTTTCCAGAAAGACTCCCCTCACTCCTTATTCCCAATATCCTCTAGGGATATCAAACTTTCAAAATGCAGGCTTTCAAATTTTCCTAATGAAGTGAACTACATACTCTTCGGGGGAATAAAGTGATTTTTTCCCCTTGCATTTGTTTACTTCTCCGTAAGCTCCTGAGATGGCTAACATACTAGTTGTTAATCACACCATCTGCTCAAACAGCACTTCTAAATCATTTGATTCATACTTTTCTTTTTAAGGAATTTTTTTTGCAGAACAATATGTTTGTGTCTGTGTTACTCCCATCATTTGGCAATGCAGTATGAGCTATTTAAACTTTCCTATTTATTGTAAATGGCTTTTCAATCAGCAAATATTTTTTTAAATGTGCATACACCACAAAAAAGCTGTGTCTACTGACTTTTCAAACATTGGAAACAGTAGAAAAATCTGTTCCAGTCTGTCTGCTGTCAAATTTTTAACCATCTGATTATATTTAAATGAAGCGTTTAGGAAGATGATTTATCTGACTGACCCTGAGAAAATGTTCTCCACTGGTCCTGGAGATGGCGGTGCTGTGCAATTTAGTACAACCCTTCCTCCACTACACCCCCACCCCACCCCCGCAAAAGGAATTTCTGGAATGGCAGAAACTGGGAGAGGATTCGCTACATGTGAACCTTCTAACACTTAGCATAAACCTCTTCTGAACCCTGGAACAATTTGGTTTATCTTTGGGTTCTTTTGTTTTTGTTTAAAGCTGTACCCCATGCGCTTCCTGTTTCCAGCTGGGATCTGAAATGGAAATAGTTTAAAGGTTATTCTCATATCATGGGTAACCAGGAAGTGCCTATATAGTTTACTAAGAAGCTGGTTTTCACAAGACTGCTTGGCTTTAAAAAAAAAAAAAATCCTAACAAAGGCTCAACCAAGATAAGTGGAGCTAAGAATACTAGAAGTTTTGAATGCCTACTGGGACCACATCTCTGGGAGCTGCCTCTCCGGGTTTCCTTTCCTTAACAACAGAGGCCTGCTGCCTGACATTCTTTAAATTTCATTAGCAGGATCTGGAACAGTGGGTTTAAAGCGAAACGTGCTCAAGCCCTAGGCAGTATAACCCAGAGGACAATTTCTTGGTCCTGTCATTGCTAAGGTGTAGGCAGGGAAACGGGAGATGGGGCGGGCGGGGGGGGGGGGGGGTAGGGGTGGATACAGATACATAATCTTTATTTTTGAGATTGTCAAAACTTGGTGACAATTCAGCTAGCCAGAAAACATTTATTGAAGGCTTCATTATGTGAAAGGCATTATATCAAGCATTGTTACAAATAATAACCGGCACTATTTATGTGCTATGAGCCAGCCCCTTGCCAAATGCTTCAGCAACATTTCATTTAATCTTCACCAGAACTGTGTGAGGTAGGCACTGTACCCCCCACCCCCCACCCTTTTTAAGTGGGCTTCACGCCCAGTACAGAGCCTAACGTGGGGCTTAAACTCATAACCCTGAGATCAAGACCTGAGCTGAGATCAAGAGTCAGACGCTCAACCAACTGAGCCATCCAAGTACCTGCCATTTTTTTTTAACAAAGGAAAATGGAGGGCAGAGAGGTTATGAAATGTGCCTAAGATCGTGCAACTCATAAGTGCAATTGTTGAGATTCTAAGTCAAGCCTTGTAACCCTAGAGCCTGCTCAGTCAGTTGTTGCCTTGTGTTTTGATTCATAGATGAGATAGCACAGATATCAAACTCTCAAGTTGGAATTAGACATATTTGGTGCCCATTTAAGAATGACAGAGACCCAGAGACTTAGATCTCAGTACTTTCCTTCTGCTAAGTGTTATCTAGTTGGAAAGAAGCCAGACCCTCAGTGAACATGCATGTCATTTGGGCTGGGGAATTCCACTTGGAATAGCACACCTAAGTGACCTAAGATGTCTTTCTCCAATGTGATCTCATCAGAGAATTTCTGGGACTAAGATTTGCTAATGAAGTTAGGGACACCAAGGATATCCAGTTGAGGCTGTAGTTTTGGATACCTAGGGGTAAAACACCAACATTTTCAAACTGTTTTTTCCAGTGTATTGTACTATTGCCCAAACTCAGAGAGTATCTCAAACTGATTCTGTTTAATTCCTCAAATTTGAATGTGGGGTGTTCTTTTTCATCTTTGTCACTAAAATAAAGATATACAGAATCCCATTTCTTCTCTTTGCTTATGAATGCCTTACAACATTGCCTAGGGCAGTGATTCTCAAAGTGTGGTCTCCAGACTTATGGCATCAGCATCAGTTGGGAACTTGATACAAATTCTCAGTTTAGAAACCTCTTTCATTCTGCCTCGTTTGATTTTCTGTTTCAAGTCAGAATACTTCACTTGGAGACACATTTTTGTCTCCTCTAAAACATACTCCTGCAGGGGATGGGAGCCACTTCTATTTGTGAGGAAACTGCTTCCTCTGCATCCCTTCACTGTTACGGGAATGCTGAGGCTATTATTTTGTAGGAGGATGGCATTTTACTGTGGTCCTATATTTGGTTCAGGCCACACCCACAACAGGGACCTAGTTGCAGCTGAAAGGTAAGCTCACAGCCAGTGTCTGTCCCTTGTGGAAGGAACATGTAGTAGACCAGCACTGACGGCGCAGGAGAAGAACGGGGTGCTATCTTGGTCTTGACGTTGAAGGAGGGGTTGGGATGTTAGAAGTGTGTGTGTGTTTTGGCGGGGGTGTTGCGATCACATGGTGTGTGAAGGATGTGATTCTGTCATATGAAAGTGTCTACTTAAGGTTGTTTTTGAATGATGGTCAGAGACTTCTTAAGGTTCCAGAGAGGAGCCTTCAGGTCAGTAGCAGTAAGAGCCAGGAGGACTGTCCCTCCTCTGTACTTACTAAAGCAGCTCCAGGGGTCTCTGTGTTATCTATTAGGGCTTTGTATAAGATTCTGTTTGAAATATAGGATTTCCTGATGGAAAAATATTAGGGGGAAAATCCATCTTGTTTGTAGTATAGGTTATTTTGATCACTACATTTTCAATGTTTCTTTCTCTTTATTGATTCTTGGGATCTTGCAAAACTTGGTTGAAAATATCTCAGCTGATCTATGGGAAAAGGTTTTCTCACATTGAGATCTCCTCCAGAGATGACCATGGGAGTAATGGAGAAAAACAGAGAAGTGGCCTCTGAGGTGAAGGTAAAACCCGAGAGAGGGGGCAGAAATCGGGTCACCAAGCTCCTTCTCCCCACCGTTCTCCTTGTCCCGATTTCTTGTTCCACTGCTAAAGGGAGTTTATTATAAAGATGCTTTTTTCTTCCTTTTTTTAAAGTGAATTCTCTTCTTTAAATATCTAGTGCAGTGCTGGGCACTCAGGAGGTGCTTAATAAATACTTCTTGAATTAAATTAAGAACCTTAGAGCTGTTAAAGAGATGCTGCACATTGGGGGGAGAATACAAAAAAGGAAAGATTGTGGAAGATGAACTTGTCTTTCTTTACAGATGGTTTCAAGGAACTACCAAGGTCAGAAATGAAAACCTATCCTCCCCCAGCTGGCTACATATGGCATTCGACTTATTAAGACTGTTATTTTCTAGAATCATAACACAAAAGCTGACAGTGTCTCAACAACCCAGGGCAGCCCACATATGATGCCAAACTGGGTCCCTGAATTCTGATTTTTGGCTCATTTTCAGGGAGTCAATGGGTGTGTGTGATTTCATTTTAGACTCTTTGATTGTCTCTCAGACTGTTCTAGAAAACAGCCTTTGGGCTGTAATTTTATTTTATTTCTTTATGCTTTAGGAAAATCTCCCTGGCTTTTCTCAGTAAAGAAAAGGAAAAAAAAAATGACAGGAAAGGCACTTTGCAGCCAGGGCAGGAGCAGTGGTGGTGGCGGTGGCAGCAGCCACTGCCCCAGCTGCCGCCATGCTTCATAAAACCATCCCAAATGGGATGAGCGCATTTAGCAGAATGATCAATCCACTGCTGCCATATCACTTCTATTTATAATCTTGGCAGAGCTACAAATTTCAAGGGTTTTCGGAGACGGGGGAACTCTGTTACATGAAGTGATTTTAGCTCTCATCTTTTTCAGAGCTTGAATTCAAGGGAGTGGAGATCTTCCAGCCTTTAAAGGAATTGATGTTCCCACAGAACCCAACTAGCTGCCTGCTCACAGGTGATGGCTTTTAATACAGGCAAGGAAAAGGCTCAGAAGGGTCTTTTTTTCTAAGGCATCTTTTTTATTTTTTAAGGAGTTTATAAGATAGAAACCTATTTCATGTATTTTTTGTGTTTATCTGCAGATAATAGCCTTAAATCACCTAAGGGTTTACTCACACATCTCTGCCTCGCCTCAAATTATTCATTTCCAATACTGGCCTCTCTGTTAATTAAATGGTATGTCTATGGGGGCATTTCCACTTGAATGATAATTAATGTGTTTTTTCCCAATCCAGCTGCCCATGAACTCTTGGTAGATAAATTGTTTTGTAGCACATATTTGCGGCTGGGCTTGGATAATGATTTCCTGCTCAGTTGAAAAAAAAAAAAAAGTAAACATCTTCCAAAGCACAATATCTCTTCCTTACCTTTTTACAGCTTGGGAACGTGGGGAGAGGAAGAAGGGTACCTCCTAATTTGCAAATAAGATGACCAAAGTAACACAGTAACTGTGGTGGAAGCTACACTGACCTTTCAGTTAATTTTCATAATTATTTGATATCCTTGCCTGTGTCCCTGGTGGTTCATAAGGCATATGGTTTCTGAGACATGTATAAATTAAGGTTACTTAAATGTTTTTGATTCCAGAGATATGTTAAAATGTGACTAAGTTGCTTTTTAATGCACAAAGTCTTCTTTTTCGTTTTGGTATGCTACTAACAATGTTCTGTGAGAGGCAGAATGTCGTAGTGGTTCCAGGCATAGGCTCTGGAACGAGAGCTGCATTTGAATCCTGATTTCACCATTTGGCAACTATGAGACCATAGGCAAGTTCTTAGCCTCTTTATATCTTACTTTGCTCATCTATGAAGTGGCAATAATACTAATGAATATCCTCCTCCTAGGGCTATTGTGTGGATTCATAGCATTTTTTAAATGTAAAACAAAACAGAATGGTGTCTGGCACACACTGATTGTTGTATTAACTATTAATCAATATTTAAAAAATATTTTGGGGCGCCTGGGTGGCTCAGTCGGTTGAGCGTCCGACTTCAGCTCGGGTCATGATCTCACGGTCTGTGAGTTCGAGCCCCGCATCGGGCTCCGTGCTGACGGCTCAGAGCCTGGAGCCTGCTTCGGATTCTGTGTCTCCCTCTCTCTCTGGCCCTCCCCCGTTCATGCTCTGGCTCTCTCGGTCTCAAAAATAAATAAACGTTAAAAAAAAATTTTTTTAAAATACTTTAACATTAAAGTAGATTTACTGGAAAAAATTGTAAAAATTTGTCTGCTTTTATACCACACTCTTAATTAATTGACAAAAGTCTCTGAAAGTGCAATTCTAGCTCCAGAATACTAAAACGTCAGCAGAAGGATAGTGAGGGCATGAAATTTATAGTTTTGATGAATGTGAGCCTCAAAAAGAGGAGGTATAGACTGGAATATCAAGATGGGGAGAATTTTCTACCCAGAAAGGTGAATGTCTAGAGGTGAACAGCACTCTCACAGAAAAGGGAGGAGGAGGAAATGCCTTGGGCTGAAACTCCTATCTAAGCATCTTGCTTACATAAACCCAGTTATTTCATTTGTTCAGTCCAGACTTGGCCTTCCTTACCCTGAGCAAAAGTGTTATTAAAACACCATATAGTCAGGAAAAAGAATATTAAAAAATCTTCGGCCTCGCAATGCCTCCTCCTGATTCAGAATGAAAAGATTAGGGCAAGTGGCATATCAGAACTGGGTCACTCCACCAGCTGATGTCAATTACGTGTAGAGCGCTCTAATCTGACTTGGTTCTTGGTAATAGGATCTGAGCAGGGAGTTGTCCAACCAAAACGTTAGCACAGTTGCATAGTAAGTGTCTAGAATGGAAGTTGACATCATCACATGTCAATGCTCCCAAATTTGTCTGGAGGAATTAGGAACCTACAGATGACCCAACTGTGATGTTTATGAAATACTTCTGAGTTCTGGGCACTGTGTTAAGCACCCTGTATGTTACTTTGTGCAATCCTGTTTGCAACTTTAATATTTTTCCATACTTTCCTAGTGGAGGAAGCTGAGGTTCAGACATACAGCTGGTAGACAGTAAAGCTGGGATTCAAATCCAGGTAGTCTGGCTTCAGTCCATGTGCTGCTAGTTTTGTTTGTTTGTTTGTTTTGATGCTGTTAGTTGTAACCACTAAATTCCCTTCTATGATCCCACAAAAAGTGTTAAAAATGCAAGAGTTGAGAAGTATCGGTATAGCTTCATTATATCAATTCTAAGACCTAAAAAATAATTACCCTGTGAGGTTTCCATACATATTAACAACGGTGCTGACAATTAGACTAAAATGTCAAACAGCAAATATTGCAGTGTTGGAAAATAATGGTCTCCTTCCACAATTACTGAGATCACTTTTTTTTTTCTGTTGAAGAAATGAACACATCCCACAGACAAAGCTGGGCCTACACGGAGGCATTTCATTGATATGATGGCTCAATAGTAGCACCTGGAGAAATATCACAGTGAAACCACTGCCGATGCTGGGCATTGCACTGACCTGATATCTGAAACGGTGAGCTTCACATTCTGCCTAATAATTAAAGCAATTTATCTTCAGACGGATCTAGGCCATTTTGTTGTTCAACATGAAACTCTTGGGGGATGAAGATGACTGTAGGCAATCTCTGTTGTGCAAATACTAATATGAAAAGTACACGGGTTACTCGTTGAGATGCCATCACCTATGTGGTCATCTCAACTTTGACTGCTAGATTGATGCCACTACACATGGCTAGAAAAGACTTACTCAGAAATTAGCAGTAAAATAACTGAAGCGTTACCACCATCTTGCGTGACCTAAAATGCAGACCAAATGACAATGCTTAAACAAGTCTTTATCCTGTCCCAAAGGCCAAATTAAGAAACAAATATGAGAAAAGAATGCCTGCAAAGGCCAAAGATCTCTGATAGTATATGGCATGCCATTTGAGTACAGGTTTGTCCTGCCTGCTTCAATAGCCATTGGACAGTAGTGTGTGGCTACAGAGCAACTGATGTGTGGCTAGTCTGAATTGACACGTGCTGCAGGTATAAAATAAGACCCAGATTTAAAGACTTAGTATGGAAAAAGAATGTAATCCATCTCAATAATTTTCAAAGATTGATTACATGTTGCAATGATAGTTCTGATACCTATGCTTAGGTAAAATATATTTTAATATTAATTTCGCCTGTTTCTTGTTACTTTTTAAAATGTGGCTACCATAAAATTTAAATTGCAAATGTGGCTTACATTGTGTGTCTATCAGGAAGTTCTGGTAGGTACTCTATACTAACGGCAGCCGAGGAATGAGACAGCTTGGTTTTCATTGTGGATGCTGAGGGACTACGCAGGGGCCAAATGGAATATTTTTGATGGCCTCGTCATCTCCAGTGATTTTTGTTTGTTTGTGTCCAAGTTAATTGCTTTCTGCTCTTTGTTACATCCTTTCTTATATTTTCTTTGGGTGTTCTTCTCGCCCCTCTCCCCCCATTCTTCAATAGAATCTGTAGCTCATTTATTCTTAGGATTTCTTGTTTCTCAGTAAGTTAATTTAACTCTAAAGTATTTATTGATTTAGGAACGTCCCCAAATTTTGGCATATGACACTTATTGTTGTGTAGTTTAAGTTTTTTTTTATAATATCCTCTTGGGGTTTCCTCTTTGGCTACTAGGTTATTTTTATGATACAGATATGTGATATAGATTCTTTGGCATGTCTTGAAATTTCCTCTGTGACTTGCTATGTAGTTTCTCTGACAGTTCTGTTTGTGCTTGAAAAGAATGTGTATTTTATGCTTTTTATTCATTATGTGTAGGCTTCTACATTATAGTCTTTTGGGTTAGGTCTTTGTGTTGTTCAAATATATATTATAATTATAAATCCTTAAATTACAAGAGTTATAACATTATAATTATAAATCTTTAATACTATTTCTCTCTGCCTCATGTATTGGTTTGAGAGAGGTGTATGAAAGTTTCCCACTGTGATTATAGATTTGTCAATTCCTCCTTACAATTCTCTCATTACTTTATGTATTTTGAGGCTCTATTGTTAAGTACATAAAATTTCATGACGATTTTATTTTTCTGTTGAGTTGTTCTTTTTATCTTACTTATTTATGATTCTATCAGTGCTTCTCGGCTTAAAATTCTATGTTGTTTGATGTGAATGTAGTAATACCAACCAACTCTTGATCGGTATTTGCCTGGCTCATATTTGTCCATCTCTTTCTGTATCAACATGTTTTTGTGTATTACTCTTAAAAAAGTAGCTGGATGGTATTCTTTTTTTTTTTTTTTTTTTGAAAATTTAATTAGAGGCGATTAAAATTTTTTTGTATTTAATATGATTACTAATACATTAATTCCTATTTACACTATCTGGTTTTATGTTTTTGTGTTTTTCCCCCCTCTTTTCTGGGTTTTTATTGAATTGACCATATGTTCTTTATTCCCTTTATATCCTCTCAACTCATTTGGTAATTATACATTTGATATTTATTCCTTTTACAGGTTTTCCTTCTGACTTAACGAATTGTGGAGTTAACCAAATCCTTATCTCCCTCCTGAACAGTATAAGAAGTTAGAATGACTATTCCTTCCTATATTCCAAATTATCATGTACGATTTTAGTTTTTTCTTTCCTCTAAGCCACAAAATTAATGTTATTATTATTTTGCATCTAAAGTTCAGTTAGATCTATCAGCATGCTTACCTAAAGCTTCTTCATCTCATTATTTCCTCCACTCTTATTTCATTATTCATTATTCCCGTGGATTTCATTATTCATTATTTCCATCTCATTATTTCATCCACTCTTCCTCCAGATTTACCATTATTCTTGCTGAATGATGTTATTTAGTAATTTTTTTTTCAGTAAACTGCTATAAATAGTAGACACTTTCAGTCTTTTTATTTATTTACCTTCCCTTGATATAGTTTAACTGGTGGATAGTAACTTTGCTTTACCACGTTGAAAATTTACTCTATTGCATTCTGGCATCTCTTGTTACCAATGGAGGGGACGTTTTCTGTCAGTCTATTTTGTGTCTCTGCATGCAGAGAATGACATATTTTAAAAACATTTATTTATCTTTGAGAGAGCACAAGCCGGGGAGGGACAAAGAGGGAGACAGAGGATTCGAAGCAAGCTCTGTACTGACAGGCTGATAGCAGTGATCCTGATGTAGGGCTTGAAATCACGAATCAAGAGATCATGACTGGAGTTGAAGTCAGATGCTGAACTGACTGAGCCACCCAGTGGCCCTGGGAATGACATGTTGAAACCCTCTGTTTGTGATGGCTCCAAAGCCCCTATTAAGTTCTATACCCATTAAAGGTGTAAACTATGAACTGATTTGGTTTAAGCTCCTGTTCACTTTGCTGCTTTTGGCTCCATTTTTCACTCAGGGATTTCACACTCTGCATTTGAAATTTGCTAGGTATCCAAATTCTGTTTCTGTAGAGTTTAATTTTTTTCCATGAGAGAGTCATTCCCTGTCAGTTCAGTCTGCAATATTGACTTGACATTCTCAATGGTCTCATTACTGCTACATCCCACAGTCTCTGGAGGTGCCAATATGACAGTATGGTCTTGACTCTAATGTCTGCAAGTTAGAGTCAGGGAGCATTTATGATAAACTTTTAAGACTCTTAGCACATTTACTTGCTGAGACCCCCCCACCCCATGACATCCCCACATTCTGCTCTCACCTCTACTCCTGTGGTCCCTTCACCTTGGCAGTCTGCTCTCCTAGGCAGATTTCCATTGTGCATGCCCTCTGCCTGTCATTCCTATCATGGCTCTACAGCTGGTCCCTGGGATATGCCTCTTTGACTTGACATCGGAGAGAAGTACATTTACATCTCGGCTGCAACCCTTTCTGTGTCCCATGGGTTACTTGAAGTTTATCAGGTGAGTCTGGTTCTAGTCCACCAAGCCTTTCAAATTCAGGGAACATACATCTCCCTGGCTCTAGTCTGGGAGAGAAGAGTCAGCAACCCCCTCTGTTGGGGAAGGGGAGAAGGATGGGGATACAAGGCTCAGCCTGTGCCAGAGAAAACCCCCTCACACGCTTCCCTCTCTCAACTCTTCGCCCTCTCATAATGCCCTTCCTACAGATCAATAATTGAAACTTTCCACAGCACAAATTTTAACATTTTTCATGATTTCATTTCTTTATTCTCTTTACTTATACTAACCAACACTTTGGTATTTATATCTGAACTCAGACATGTATCAGATTTTGATGCCTATTTACTCTAGTAGTGGCAACTAGTGAGTTATTAAGGATTTCTAAAGTGTATTATTTTTTTCTTGAGATTTTTCTTCAGTCTTTGTTATTATGGGACTTTTTTTTCTCTTCTGAAAAGGGGTCTGCGATCTGTAGTCACCTGTGTTAACTATGATTAAAAAGTTTGAGTGAGGAGTCTTCTGTGAATGCAAGTTACTTTAGTAATGGTTAAAAGTATTAATCCTAACTTTGATGGATTATCTTTCACATAGTAGGAATTATGTAAATACTATTGAATACATGAGTGAGAAAGAAGCAATCCAAAATTCATAACACCTGTTCTTAAATTATAGAAGTACTGGAAAGTGTTGAAGGAATTGTTTTCTCAAATTTCAAAGAAGAACAAGAACTTTTGGTACGCCTTTTCTGATTCCAGACACGTTCCCTTTGGTGTACTTAAAACATTTAACCTATAGTTGCCGTGGTGGTGTGTCTGCCATTAGCCTTCCTGAAATTGTGGTTTTATCTTACTTTAATAAAATGCTTTTCAAGGATTCTTGCAGGTTACTTCATAACATGGGATGGGGAGTGAGACTAGATGAAATTTAAGGTCTTTCCAATCTAAGATTCTGTGATTCCCTTCAGAAAATTCTGGCATCGTCTCTTCTCTTCCCACTAGTGGTCCAGCAGAAGTGAGTTATGCAGGGCAGAGCTTGGGAGCCTGTGGAACAATTACTTTTCCAAATGTCTTCATTGGCAATAGTATGCTGCCATATGGCTAAGTATAGCATGCAGGTGTCACAGATGAAATCTTCCAGAAGCTTTCATGGCCTTACAAAGCCAAACAACTTGCTTTGGGAACACTATGTACTTAATAAGGAAAGTTATATTTTGGTCCACATGTGTCTTAAGGAGCATGAATTATTTAGAATGAAAAGGGATATATCTACATAAAGGAACATTTTGTTTTCTTTTTAGCATTAAGCACAGCTGTATATGGAACAAAGTATCAGATGTAGGCTTTTACCTTTTAAAAATTATTCTCCTTGAAAGTTCACATTTTTGACCCATGTTTGCTATAGCTTTCCATGGTCTACTATGGAGAAAATGTATAACAGTAATAGGACTTTTGAGTTCTACCTGTTACCTTATCAATGACTGTATAACAACTTGCTTGAGTTCTTTGTGACTCATTTTCTCCATAAGAAGGGGATACTTTCTGTTCCAAAAAGCTCTAAGTATATTTGGTGATGAAATGGATTCTAGAAGGACCAGGTGTTTAAGAATTCTAAAAGGTATTATTTTCTCCCTTAGTTTCTATACATGTTTAAATTCCTGTGATTGAATTCAGTAAATAGGAAACAGGAACATGTACACCCACAATCTAAATGACTGAGAAAGAAGTTGATAAACAAGACCATATTTAGCAAGAATTTTAATTTGGGAAAGAGACTGGACAAAGAAAAGAAAAAGAACATCAATAACGCTGAACTTCAGTGACCTGTATTTATTAGCATCCATATTGTTCTCTAGTTAATAGAGGTATAACATTTTGTATTCTACAGAATGACTGTCACCTATGTTCCCATTTATGAAAACATTCTAAAAATAGCACTCTGAATTCTTCAAAGCAGAGACCATTGGTGCCAGATAATTGAGTGCACTAATTTTACCGGATCCATATGTATGTATGCACATATATGTATGAATGTACATGGTTGTAGCATCTCTAGAGCTTTTTGTTTGCTGGGGGTCAACAGTGAGTTGTAAACACATACACATTTGAGTGTAACTACTAGAAATAAGATGGTTTGAAGCAAAAACTATTAAAAAAGGAAGTCTCCTGAAATGAATTATGCTGTGTAGTCCCACAGAGGCAATTGAATGGATTGTGGCTTCTGAGGACAATACGACAGAAAAATTTCAAGGAAATCTCACCAAAAGTATTTTAGTGACCTATGGCATGGAACAGCTCATCATAGACAGACCTTCAAGTAGTCTCTTCAACTTATGGTTCACATTTTCATAAGAAAGAACCGGCTAGCTAGTCAAGAAAGGGTGGCAGTAATTGCTTTCTCAGTCAGTGGGAAAATAAGAAAATGAAAAACAGGATAACTTAAGAAAGGCAAACTCATTTTGTACCTTCTGGAACCTCTCAGTTTGAGGTCAAAACTAAACATCATGTTTCCTTCAGAAGCAACAAACAAATTGTTTTCTTCATAATGGAGCATTATCTCCTATAAAGAAAAATAAAGCAATGTTATTTACATGTTTAATGTTTAAAAAAGAAATAAAGACTAGCAGTCGCCAGAATGATGGGACAATGGATAAAGAACAGACCCAAAGATTCCCTTCCCTCTTCCAAACCTCCACCCTGCAAGGCTCCCCAGAGAGGAGAATGCAGAAGCAGATCAGAGCTGGGAGGCTAGAGCTCTTGGAAACTTAATCTCCCACTCTTTCAGAGTTTGAATCCTGGGAGGTTGACTGGCAACCTCACTCTGGCCTTCTGGCTATTTCTGGAAAGACTCAAAGAACTTCTTTAAGTCATAATGATTTGGCTGTTAAAGATCTTGACACAAAATCTTTCTTTGACCTGGGACAAGGTGAAGAAACAAGGAATGAATTATCTAAAGGAGCATGAACATTTCTGCTTGCCCCAGTGTCCTTTTCCTGAGAGGTGCTGTGCTTGGAATCTCAGGTGCATTTTTGGGCCAAACCTGGTGATTCACCTTCACTACCTCTGTGGAAGAACATAGCCTAGTCTTCTCCCATCTCTGCCTGTTCATTCCAAGCAGAGCCACTATGTAGGGCCCGGTTCAGCCAACCTTCCCTTTGTACAAATCTACAAATTTGTTCTGTTTTGAGTAAGACATTCTAGGCAGGCAATGGACAAGAAAAATCACTGTGGTGCTTGCTTCTCTGTCTCTGCATGAGACTAAATTCTTTAACTGGCTTCTGGAGAAGTACAGCTCTCTGCCCAAAGGGTTTGCTCAGGTTGATTGTCATACACCTTGTTGAGAAATAAAATCATCAGTTGATTATCATATACCTGGTTGAGAAATAAAATCATCTTGAATGGTTTAAAAATTGCAATAAACTTTGTTATTTAAATATTAACAATGTTACTTCATCTTTATCTAAGTAGAGTGACTGTAACTGGGATTGTTAACTATCCCCATAAATACAGGGTTTAAGTATCTATCTTGGATGGATGAGGAAGGAAATGGGTTTCAATTCCCAGGGGGAAGACAGAGATATAGCGTGGGGCAGTATGAACAGCAATGGCCTTGAAGATTAACTGGTTCAAGTTTGAGGACAGACTCAGTCACACCTGGGCTGTTTGACTTTGGCTAATTTACTTTCTGAGAGAACTTTTTGAACTTCCATCCCTTCCTCTATAAACTGGGGATAATAATACCAATGCCATTGGGTTGTTGTGAGATTTGAGTAAATAAATCAACTAGAACAGGACCTGGTACATGGTAACTGATCAAGAAATGGTGACTATATTTATAGTATTAAGATGGAAGACATAAAACCATTAAAAATAGAAAGATTTAAATATCAGCAAGTGTTATCAGGGCTGTGAGATTATGGGAAACTTTATTTTCTCCTTCATGTTTCTTTTTATTAAATAACAAGCATGATGAGTGAAGTTTATGATATTGATTTTCTATATATTGCATGTCTGTATTTCTATCTATCCCTCTATGTCCTTCCTATGCATACATATAGAGATTTGAATGCAGGCAGTATTTTGGGCTGAAATGAGTGCTTGCTCTGGAGAAAAAACTAAGACCCTAGCAATGACACTCTGGAGTGGGGTGGAGACTCTGGTACGGGCTTCAGAGATCTTGAGGCTAGTTCAGTATTTCCTCCAAGTTAACCGGGGAGCTTTTGCCTTAGCTCCACTTTTTTTTCCTTCATAAAATGCAATCAGAGGGTGTGATTATGAAAGTCTCTTTGTGCTCTGAAGTGACACAATTCTATGTGGATCACAAAGACAGCAAACAACCATTTCTACCTCTCCAAGTCTTACTTGGGAATCCCTAAATGGAAGGTAGAATGTATATGTTGAATTGAGTTTCACATGGAGAAGATTATTCCCAAGAAATTTCCTATCTCCAGGCTTATGGGAAGAGAAGAGGAAGATCTTGTGGTGTTATTCTGAAGTTTCTGATTCTCTTGGTCATTCATAATCACATAGATGTAACTATAGGCTTTTTTTTTTTTTTTTTTTTTTTTTTTTTGGTCAGTGTCTCCACATAGACATCCACCTAGTGAAGGTCGGTTCTGCCCGCTTTGTTAAGTGGGTGCTTGGTCTGCTCTGCTCTATTTCACTGAACTAATAAATCATGAATATTTTTCTTAGCCATTTAAAAGTCATTTCCTCTCATTTTCCCTGGGCACCAGAGGCAATCTTATACATAAAGGCTGGTGTGTGTGTGTGTGTGTGTGTGTGTGTGTGTGTGTTGTGTTTGTATGTTTTGATTGCTGCCTTCAAAAACAGTATACAATAGCAAACAACTGCTTAGAGATTTTTCAAGCCAAAATTTATCAATGACCTAAACTCTAGCAGTGTATTCATCAAAAAGCAAAGATGTATGACTTGTATTACTTAACCTTTCCACACCACCTGCTTCTTATTATATTTTTAATTTCATATTCAACTTCTTGTTTGAAATTCAAACAACTTATTATAATCATGTGTCTGCTTTCTGAACAGAGGCGGAACATTCTAAAATCTGGTGTTTTATGTATAGGAATTGCTTTTAGGGATGCCTGGGTGGCTCAGTTGGTTAAGTATCCAACTCCTGATTTTGACTCAGGTCATGATCTTGTGCTTTGTGAAACTGAGCCCCACGTTGAGCTCCACACTGAGCATGGGGACTGCTTGGGATTCTCTCTCTCTCTCTCTCTCTCTCTGCTCCTCCCCTGCTCACACATTTTCTCTCTCTCTATTGAAAATAAAAAGTAAAAAAATGTTTTTACAGTAATTCATCTATTCAAGAATAAGTAAATATTTATTTATTGAGTGCCAATATTTCTACAGATTTCTAGATATCAGAGATATGTCAGTGAGCAGAGGAGAGTGTAATGTCTTCCTTCATGAAGCTTAGACTTCTAGTATGTCTGGGGGTGGGGAGGAAGAGAGACAGACAGCAAATACTAATATTGTATATTAGACTGTGAGGAGTGGTGTGGAGAAGAAGCAGAGCAGGAAGATAGCAAGTTCCAAGAGTGTGTGTGTGTGTGTGTGTGTGTGTGTGTGTTTGTGTGCTGTAGGCAAGGGGGGAGGAGTTCAAATTTAAATAAAAGTATGGGGAAAGACTCTGCTGTCAAGGTGACTTTGGAACAAAGATCTTCAGGAGGTAAGGGAGAGGGTGGGGGTGGAGGGTGGGTAACTTGTGGGAAGGCCTCCTGCTGAGAAGCGACAGTCAAGTGCAAAGGCCCCAAGGCAGGAGCTGCCTGGCCTGTTTGGGGAACAATGAAGAGGTCCATGTGGCTGAAATGGAGTAAGGGAGGTAGGAGATAAAAGTAGAAGAGAAAAGGTGCCCAGATCAGAAATACAGAAGTATTTAGGGGTGCCTGGGTGGCTCAGTCGGTGTAGCATCCAACTTCAGCTCAGGTCATGATCTCACCGTTTGTGAGTTTGAGCCCCGCGTTGGGCTCTGTGCTCACAGCTCAGAGCCTGGAGCCTGCTTTGGATTCTATGTCTCTCTCTCTCTGCCCCTCCCCTGCTCGTACTCTGTCTCTCTCTGTCTGAAAAAAAAAAAAAAGAAAGAAATATGAAACTCCACACCCAAAAAACAAATAACCCAGTGAAGAAATGGGCAGAAAACATGAATAGACACTTCTCTAAAGAAGACATCCAGAAGGCCAACAGGCACATGAAAAGATGCTCAACGTCACTCCTTATCAGGGAAATACAAATCAAAACCACACTCAGATATCACCTCACACCAGTCAGAGTGGCCAAAATGAACAAATCAGGAGACTATAGATGCTAGCGAGGATGTGGAGAAACGGGAACCCTCTTGCACTGTTGGTGGGAATGCAAATTGGTGCAGCCGCTCTGGAAAGCAGTGTGGAGGTTCCTCAGAAAATTAAAAATAGACCTACCCTATGACCCAGCAATAGCACTGCTAGGAATTGACCCAAGGGATACAGGAGTACTGATGCATAGGGGCACTTGTACCCCAATGTTTATAGCAGCACTCTCAACAATAGCCAAATTATGGAAAGAGCCTAAATGTCCATCAACTGATGAATGGATAAAGAAATTGTGGTTTATATACACAATGGAGTACTACATGGCAATGAGAAAGAACAAAATATGGCCCTTTGTAGCAACGTGGATGGAACTGGAGAGTGTGATGCTAAGTGAAATAAGCCATACAGAGAAAGACAGATACCATATGTTTTCACTCTTATGTGGATCCTGAGAAACTTAACAGAAACCCATGGGGGAGGGGAAGGAAAAAAAAAAAGAGGTTAGAGTGGGAGAGAGCCAAAGCATAAGAGGCTCTTAAAAACTGAGAACAAACTGAGGGTTGATGGGGGGTGGGAGGGTGGGGAGGGGGGGTGATGGGTATTGAGGAGGGCACCTTTTGGGATGAGCACTGGGTGTTGTATGACTGGGTGTTGTCAAACACTGGGTGTTTGACAATAAATTTCATATATTGAAAAAAAAAGAAAAATAAATGATCAATTAGTATAATTATTAGACACAGGGGCAATATCCATAAACAAAACAGATGAAAAACTCCTATTCCTGGAGTTGATATTCTTTTTTTTAAATTTTTTAGTGTTTATTTTTTCTTTTTCTTTAAAAAAATATTTAAAAAAAAATTTTTTTTTTTCAATGTTTATTTATTTTTGGGACAGAGAGAGACAGAGCATGAACGGGGGAGGGGCAGAGAGAGAGGGAGACACAGAATTGGAAACAGGCTCCAGGCTCTGAGCCATCAGCCCAGAGCCTGACGCGGGGCTCGAACTCACGGACCGCGAGATCGTGACCTGGCTGAAGTCGGACGCTTAACCGACTGCGCCACCCAGGCGCCCCTAAAAAAATATTTTTTAATGTTTATTTATTTTTGACAGAGAGAGACAGAGCATGAGCGGGGGAGGGGCAGAGAGAGAGGGAGACACAGAATCCAAAGCAGGCTCCAGGCTCTGAGCTGTCAGCACAGAGCCTGACGCAGGGCTCGAACTCACAGACTGCGAGATCATGACCTGAGCCGAAGTCGGATTTTCAACCGACTGTGCCAACCAGGCGCCCTTATTTTTTCTTTTTCTAAATATAATTTGTCAAGTTAGGTAACATACAATGTATACAGTGTACTCTTGGCTTGGGGAATAGATTCCCATGATTCATCGCTTACATACAACACCCAGTGCTCATCCCAACAAGTGTCATCCTCAATGCCCATCACCCATTTTCCCCTCCCTCCCACTTCCTCATCAACCCCCAGTTTGTTCTCTGTATTTAGGAGTCTTTTATGGTTTGCCTACCTCTCTGTTTGAAACTGTTTTTTCCCCTTCTCTTTCCCCCATGGGCACTATCAACAATAGCCAAATTATGGAAAGAGCCCAAATGTCCATCAACTGATGAATGGATAAAAAAGATGTGGTTTACATATACAGTAGAATACTACGTGGCAATGAGAAAGAATGAAATCTTGCCATTTGCAACAATGTGGATAGAACTGGAGGGTATTATGCTAAGTGAAATAAGTCAGTCAGAGAAAGACAGATATCATATGTTTTCATTCATATGTGGAATTTTTAATGTTTATTTATTTTTTTTTTTTTTACTTTTTTTTTTTTCAACGTTTATTTATTTTTGGGACAGAGAGAGACAGAGCATGAACGGGGGAGGGGCAGAGAGAGAGGGAGACACAGGATCAGAAACAGGCTCCAGGCTCTGAGCCATCAGCCCTGAGCCTGACGCGGGGCTCGAACTCACGGACCGCGAGATCGTGACCTGGCTGAAGTCGGACGCTTAACCGACTGCGCCACCCAGGCGCCCCAAATGTTTATTTTTGAGAGAGAAAGAGAGAGAGAGCATGCCAGCACGAACAGGGGAGGGGCAAAGAGAAAGGAAGACAGAATCTGAAGCAGGCTGCAAGTTCTGAGCTGTCAGCAAAGAGCCTGACTTGGGGTTTGAACTCACAAGTGAGATCATGACCTGAGCCGAAATCAGAGGTTCAACCGACTGAGCCACCCAGGAACCCCTGGAGTTGATATTCTAATGAGGGGAGACAGTAAACAAAACAAAACCCAAAAAGTGACAGTATAATATGCCAGGAGGGATAAATGCAAAGGGGGAGAAATAGAGGATGCTGGGGCAGGGTGTGTGGGTGCTGAGTAGTTCACTGTTACCTAGAATGATCTTGGATGAAAACTTCCTGAGACTAAAGCCTAAACTCTTGGTTCCTTATGTATTATTCAGTTCTTAGCATCAGTATGAGTAACTAATATTAAATCATTGAAAATGATCTGGCTAAATATTCTTTCAACAAATATGTTTTATTTATGTTTTGCGTACCAAGGACTGTAATAGTTGAAATCTGTCTAAACGGTAATAGCTTCTAGGGTGTAGTTTGAACCGTATGCAAAAGAGGATGTTCTAATCTATAGCCGAGTGTGCTCAACGCATGATGGGCAAAAGGCCATGGTATCTTGGGCCAAGATATCATGGTATCTTGAGGCTTTGCATAGATTCTGGGATGGAGGTAAGGTATTAGTCTATGTTCTATTTTTTTTTTTTTTATGAGACCAGCAAGTCTGACTCCAACTCAATAACTCACTTTAGATAAACCTATTTTCAGCTTTGTTTGGAAGATGTAAGTCTTGGTCATTCTTTACTGTCCATTACTTTAGATGACTAGTGGTATGGTCCAACAATTGAACCAGAGATATATATATTCAGTCACTAGCAGCAGTTGACGTATATTTCTGCATTATGCCTGTCCTTGGCAAAGGATGCTTAAGATGCTCCCTTTGCTGCCGTGGTGTCAATTTGATAAACGGACAGGCTTCCTTCCCAGCAGGGCTGGTGTGGCTCCAGGTTGCAGCACTGCCCACTTCAGTAGTCTGCAGGCCATTCGTTGTTCCTGCCTCCTGTGAGCACACAGAGTCCATTCTGAGTGCACCAGGGCATTCCAAAAGATGCTCAGGCTGACAGCATCACACCAGTACAAGGAGAAAATAAAGTTTTGTTCTGTTCTGTCAAACGTCTCTGCAGGCTCTACAGAGACATATTGCCAGAAGAGTAAAAGGAAAGTTAATTCTGTCCATGGCAGACTTATCTTGAAAATTTACTTCCAGCACCTTGCAACAGATATATTTGTATAGTTTAGCTTTTCTTTCAAGCAATATTTCGGACTCAGTGGTCATTCATTCCTGTATTGGATGTTTAAAAGGGAGAAACAAGGAAAATAGTGTATTAATGAGCACAGTTTTTAAAGGTAAAGAGAGTGAAAGAGGACATGCCAAATCATGGAGACTAAAGGAAGGGTAGCCAGAGAAAACCAGTTGGTTGAGCATCCGACTTTGGCTCAGGTCAAGATCTTACGGTTTGTGAGTTCAAGCCCCACATCAGGCTCCGTGCTGACAGCTCGGAGCCCGGAGCCTGCTTCGGCTTCTGTGTCTCCCTCTCTCTGTCCCTCCTCTGCTCTTGCTCTGTCTCTTGCTCTCTCTCTTGCTCTCTCTCAAAAATAAATAAACATTGGGGTGCCTGGGTGGCTCAGTCGGTTAAGCGGCCGACTTCGGCTCAGGTCATGATCTCACGGTCCGTGAGTTCAAGTCCCGCGTCAGGCTCTGTGCTGACAGCTCAGAACCTGGAGCCTGTTTCAGATTCTGTGTCTCCCTCTCTCTGACCCTCCCCCATTCATGCTCTCTCTCTCTGTCTCAAAAATAAATAAACATTAAAAAAAAATTAAAAAAAAACATTAAAAAATTAAAAAATTTTTTCTTAAATATTATAAAAATTAATGAACGTCATCATTATAGCTAGACTTACCTATGCATTTTACTGGTTTTAATATTTACCACTGTGTTTTGTATACCATGTATTCCATCACCTTGAGTTCTTTTTGCAGTTTCCTCTGATTAGAGAGTTCCTCAACCAATGCTACTGGACAGTCTATGCTGTTGTGGGACTTTTGGAAATCCTTACATACCTGAAAATGTCTGTCACTTGCTGTCACACCAGGGTAGTTTTGCTACAGACTCATAAAGTCACGTTCTTCTCGCTTGCGTCCTTTGCAAACAGTACTGTTTTCTAGTTTTTACTGTAACAGATGAGATTTTTCAGTACTGGCCTGATTTTTTTTTCCTTTCCAGGTGAACTGTTATTATTATTATAGTTATTTTCTGCTTGGAAGCTTGAAGGGTTTTATCTTTATCCCTGAGACTCAGAAATTTTACCAGGATGCATTTAAATACTTGTACTTTTTTTTTCTTTTTTTCAGTATTCTACCCTAGCTGTAGGCTATTTCGTCAGATAGTCTCAATACTACTTTTGGAGATGTCTTAGCTTAGGTTCTTTCAAAAAAGCAGAGCCTGAGACATTGACTTGGTGTAGTTTATTTTGGGGAAATTATCACAGAGAATAAGATGAGGGGACTTGGAAGAGTAAAATGTTCCTTCCCTGGAAGGAAAGCCAGTCTCAGTGTGCCTTATTAGTTGGTTACCAACAGGGCAACTAGGGCTTAATCCCCCTGAGGCTGTGCCTCAGAATTATCCACCTAAGGTAGGAGAAGAAAAGTATTTATCCACCAGTTTCCATGCCCCCATTGGCCAAAGGTTGCGTCATATTGTCCTCATTTGTCTGGGTTTGCACATTTATCCCCAGGCTTTGGGTCTCTTAGTTAGGTGTTTTACCTTCGTTAGGCCGTGCTTGCTGAAATTGCATGAAAGCACTCACAGCAGCCCCGGTGACTTTTGTGGGTTTAGAGCTTTGTTCCTTCAAACCACTACTGTGTAGCAAATACTTAATTTCTGAATGCTAATCAGGGTCAGTGTGTCAACTCCCTTCTTAGTTGGTGCATCTGTTTGAGAAGCCCTAAATGACAAAATAGTAGTCATAGCTTTAAATTCCGTGGAATTTAAAGTGGAAGCCCTTCTGCCTTTCTGTGTTCTCTGGTGGAATCCTCCTCCCCTACCCTCCATCTTCACCCCCAGTACCAGGACTCAGAACTTTTAACCCAGCAGAGCCTAAGGCTATAGGGATGGGAAGCCCACATTCTGAAAGTGGGTCACTAGGAATGATGACGAGACGAGCTAATCTTACTTCCATCCCTTGGTTTTTGGACTCATGTCCTCTAGTTACGCTTCACCATGTATTGGCTAGAGGTTCACTAAATATACAGAGTCCTGGAGGACAGCATTCAATCTTCCCTAATGTGGTCCCTGAGGAGGCTCCTTCACTGGGCTTAACATAGGGAGATTTCATCATTCTGCTAGGCTGGCTTCTTGGTGATGTGGTATAAGGTGGGATCTGAGGACTCTCTAGTCATGCAGTCTTTTCATTTGCTTTTGCTATAAAATATGTCCCTTGGTCTGAGTCAATTTTATTGGGATCCTAAGATGATATATCATATACTCTTCAAGTCTCAGATGATGCTAGCTGAGGCAGCATGGATAGGAAACGCAAAGTCATGATGAAAGTAGGTGTAAACTCTGGCAAAGATATATTGCTGCCCTTGTAAGATGTCAATTATTTGTCACCCAAGTGATTGGCCATCTTGAGGGATGTTTCTATATTGAGGCACCATATTGTACCTGTGCTGCAGAAATTCAGCAATAGCTCTCTCTTAGTGAGAGAGAGCCCATGCTGTTGGACCTATGCATGGCCTCCATTTCTGTCATCAAGGCTGCTTCATTCATAAGACTATAGTGCAAGCACTGGGGTGTCTAGTCAGAGGCTGACTGATAGCCACTGGACAAGTCAGCCTATTCTCCTAATTTCCCAGTACCTCTATGAATGCTCTAGAATGCTCTCCAGTAGGCATTAACATAAGACACAAATACCCATACATGCTTTGGGCCTTCTGTCAAAGAATCATCCACAAACCTGTTCCTCAGACTTCCTTGTGTGTTTTCAAGCCTCTGATTGTGTTTCTTTCAAAATCCTGACCAATCAGCAAAGCCCTCTGACAGCCCCAAGGTCTGTGTGTATCTGTGCTTTAGGCAGTTTCTCCCTGCAGACAGGTGTATAGCCAAGCGTGCGGCTTAGAGTTATACAAATTGGGAAAACTTGTCTTTTTTGCTGCCCTTCAGGGCACTTTTGACTGGGGTTTGATCGTGGTGGCAGTCTAATCCATCTGTGTACCAGGCTCAAATATTTTCTCCTTTATGAGTTAGTCATAGGGAAGCCTCCATGACAGCATGTAAAGTCACATGACAGTTGAAGCCACCTGCTTATGCAACTTCGTTGTGCTCTCTGGCCCTGCTCAGCACAATCCTCAATGTATTACTTACGATATACAGTGATTGTTTCTGTCCCTGGATGACCTGATGACTGTGGGTCTCATAATCCCAGCTTCTCATAGGCAGCTCCAGCTGCATAGTCACATTGGATGTCCTAGCCTCTACTAGGGCCCACAAGCATGCCAGGTAAGTAGTTCTCTCCCTTTGAATGTTTGGCTTTGCTCATTAACAGAGATTCTGCACAGCATCCTAGGATACCTCTAGCACCATCCATCTTCTAGGTGATATTGTCTGAGCATCAGGGCAGCTTGTACTATGGTCTGGACCTGCTACAGGATCTTCTCTTGCTCTGGGCAGTATATATCACACCTAAAAATGGCAGCTTTCCAAGACACCAATAAATGGTCCACAGTGTATTACCATGTGTGGTATGAGCTGACACTGGCATCTGAACAAGTTTACTGTGCAGTGCCTCTTTCTTAGTGGTGGGAGGTATAGGTGCACCAATTTGTCATTTGTATTAAACAAGATTTTTCCCACATGTTCTGATTCACTGGATCTTCAAAAACATCACCCATGTAGTAGGTCCTTGAAACCTCGAAGGCTTTCTTATCTAAGCTATGGCACGTACGTTTCTGACCACGGCACCCTAAATACTTACCACTTCTGCCTCACCAGGTCCGATTACTGTGATACCACCAGTGTGGTCACCCAGAATCATGCTGATTCTGTGGAATATCAAGGCCATTAAGGTCCTTGTGGACTATATTGTGACAGAGAGCAGGAGATTTAACCTAGTCCTAAGGTAAGATAGCAGTGTACTCTACTGTCTTTTTGACATGACCACAAAGTGCTTTTGTTCCTTATTATTCATGGGGATTGAGAAAATGCATTCGTCTGCTCAAAAGCGGTGTGTCACGGGCCGAAGTTGTGATAATCAGTTGTAGTAAAGACCATATCTACTATAGCACTTGTGATTGTAGCCACCACCTGGTTTTATTTTGGGCCAGTCATTCACCACGATCCTTCTAGCTTTTGAAGAGGCCAAATAGGTGGGTTGAATGGTAACATGCCTTCATCCTTCGAATCTTTGTTAGTGGTGCTAATTTCTGCAGTTCCACCTGTGATGTAGCACTGCAGTTTTAGGGACTTTTCCTTATCCTTTTCAAACACAGTGGCTTTTATTCCATTGGCCAAGGAACTAATCTTGATTGCACTATGGTAATGGGCAATAACTGCACAGATGGTCTGTGGACCCATGGGGCCACTAGGAGATGGACGTGGGCCAGGATTCCATTCATTGTCTGGCTTATATAAGCCTTGGTCTAATGAAGGGCAATGGCACTTCAGATTCCTTGCTATCAGAGTCAGCTCAGACCCTGTGCCCAATAGCCCTTGAATAGTCTGAGTATTCTTTCCCCAGTACATACTTATTCTGATAACTAGTTTCAGGTCCTTTGGGGAAACATTAGGGGATATTTATTGTATACATTTGCAGTGGTGGTGCAGGCTACTTCCTCAAGGGGACCCAGCCTCTTTATTAGTGAATGAGCTCTGGATCTGAGACTGAGCTCTGAGTCTGAGAATTGACTTAGATCTAGAGAATGAGTGAGTGAGTGTGATTTTCCATTTGGTGGCTGATACCAGTGTTTTTCTTTCTTTTTTTTTTTTTTGCTTGCCAGATTGCACCTTCTGGTTATACGGTTAAAACTCTAGTTGGCTGCCCTTCCCTCTTGGTTCCATGATCTATTAATAATTGCCACAGATCCCTATGGGTCAAGGCACTCTGTCCCTCTGACCATCCTGCCCATTTCAATAATTATATCCACTCTCTTTCTGCAAAGACAAAACAGCCTCAGCCATTTTAGAATTCTACCAATTCCAGCAATACCAGGGAAACCAGTTCCAATGCAGTACCTTCTAGAGTCAACAGCTACAACCAACTTCTCTACAATGTTGGTGCTTCCCTTCATCATGCGTTCTTTATTGACTGAGTGGAAGAGTGTCCTTTGGACCTCCTCAGGGAGCATAGTCAGGTGGTGGTTTCTTTGTCTAACATTAATACACTACAACATTTCCTGAGCCTTTCAGTCTCTTCCCCAATTCTTTGCCTAAGCAGTGCTACCCCTGATTTACTTTTGTAAGGTCCAAGCTTCAAGGAACAATCCCAGCAGTGTATCAGAACCAACTTTGTTGGGGCGCCTGGGTGGCACAGTCGGTTAAGCGTCCGACTTCAACCAGGTCACGATCTCGCGGTCCGTGAGTTCGAGCCCCGCGTCGGGCTCTGGGCTGATGGCTCAGAGCCTGGAGCCTGTTTCCGATTCTGTGTCTCCCTCTCTCTCTGCCCCTCGCCCATTCATGCTCTGTCTCTCTCTGTCCCAAAAATAAATAAACGTTGAAAAAAAAATTTTTAAAAAAAAGAACCAACTTTGTTCTTGCTAAGACATTGAACACTGTATCACAGAAGAATGTTCCAATGTCGGTAAACTCTCCCCTTCGTCTGCCTTAGACTCTAGCCTCATATATGAGCACCCTCAAAATCTGTCACCATATTGGTTCCCCTGATTTCTGCCTTGCAATTCTTTAGCTGTGCTGTTTTCTGGCAGAGCGGAGAGTATATATCCCCTGTGTTGGTGCTATGACCTAAACATTCCTATCATACATTCCTATCATTATAGCTCTTACTCCACAGGATAGGAACCAAGGCATGCTTCTGCTAGCTGTTTAGTATATAGCACTTAGAGAGTGGAGGAATAAACTTCAGATGAGTCCAGTCTGGAGCTGTGAAAGCGATGTGTTTGAATACAAGAAGAAGAGCATATCTTATGAGGTGTTATCCTCAGATAAAGCTTTTGCAGTGTCTCTTCATCAGGGTTTCTCAACAGCAGCACTATTGGCATTTAGGCTGGATAATTCTTTACTTGGGGGGGCCATCCTGTGTATTGTAAGATGTTAGCAGCCTGACCTCTATCTGCCAGATGCCAATAACACTTCTCTCCCTCAGTTGTGATAACCAAATCTCCTTGGTGAGAATCGCCGCTTGGGTGACAGGATCCAGGTTCCGTGAGGTGATGGCAGGATTCTTCAGGGAGCTGCTAAGGTGAAGTGTCATCAGGCATTCCTGTGCACATGGGGTAGCTACAGCAATGGCTGCAGAAAAAAAAAGGGGGGTAGGCTAAGAAGATATGAGCCAGGGCATAAAATGTGTGTGATACAGAGGTAGACAATATGCACTCATTGCACTGAAGGGAACACTGAGCCTCAGGGAGGTTAAACAACTTAAGTTGATGCATTTAAGTTGGGTGCACTGGGCATGAAGATGAATAAGACACAATACCTCCCCTCAGGGAATTTTCAGTCCAGCAAAATGTGAAGTATTATATAATAAATAATTGCACATAGGTGTTGATGAAGTCATACAACCAGCAAACGACAGAGCTAAAAATGGAATGAGATTTATTTGACTTCCAAATGTATGTTCATTTTAGCACATAGCTAATGCCTCAAGATTTTATTATGTTTATGGCATGCTAGAACTTTGGCTAAATTATTTGCATACCTGGTGTCATTTAATGTTCCTAGAAATCTAATTAGGTAGGCAGTCTCATCTCCATTTTTCAGATAACGGGGTGGCCCTTTCTCGTACACCTTCATATGACCTACACGCATTATGCTTAAAGAGATGCTGCTTTGTGGAGGAGGATGACCTCAGACTGATGAAACCACTGTGCGCAAGCATGGAGACGCAGGCACAAGACAGCGGGATACGTGGCTACCCACCACAGAGCCCAGTGACCACCCGCATAGACTCTATTTTCATCCTTCCACAGTGCAACTGATTAAGACATGGGCTGGTACCGACCGGCTCAACTCTTTTTAACAGTGGCTTGTGGAACTGTGGAAACTATCTAAAAATATATAACGAATGTGAGAGAAGTAATGTTGTTGCAAGGGAATTGATAACCGAGGATAATGGGAAGGGGAAGAAATAGCAAGTTGGAGCTAATTACCAGGGAAGCCCCCTGACACTGAGAATGGTGAGCCAGGGTAATGGTCTCCTGAGGGGAGTGGCAGAATCACCATCAGCTAGTACATTTAAAAATAGGCAACAGAACACTGGAAACAGGACTAGTGGGAATAATCTTGCATTAGGCAGGAAAGGAGGTAATTGACTAAGTGACCTAATATTAAGAGCTTTTGCTCATGAATTTCTAAAATTCTAAAAAAATAAAACCTGATAGGCTGTATACAGAAATATGGGTACCTAATGACTGGAGATGCCTAAATATAGCCCCAAATTATTCATAAATGGAAAATGAGAGCAGCCGTGCCCCAGATGGAGCATAATATGAGGGTCAGAGGAAATGCAGGAGATGGACAGGGGAAGCGGAAGTTCTGTCAGGAGTCAGATTTCTCTGATGCAGGCAGATGGGGACGTGCCCAAGTGTACTTGAGCTGGAAGAAGCCTGTGTTAGTTGATTGCCTAGGACTCTCTTTTTCTTTCCTCCTTTAGCTCTCCTCTACCACATGTAAGGCAGGGTTTACAAAGACCATCTTTTGTGGACTCCTACATCATCCCTGTCTTCCAAGTTTGCGCTCTCCTTTTTTAAAACTGCCGCGTGACATGATCTTGCAGTACTGCTTCCTAGTTCCTGTCCAAAGCTTGATCCAGAGCCCCAGGAAGCTTGTTAACGATGCAGATGGCAGGATCCCACTGCATCACCATGGGATCTGGATATCTCAATATCAGATCTACGCATCTGCAATTTTAAGAAATTCCTGAGTAAGTCTGACGCACACCGGTAAGTTGGAGAAACTCTGCCTGGGGAAAAGCAAGCTGGCTAAACCAAATGAAAGCACAGGGGAGAGGAGTGCAACCCAACCCTCCTCCCCTCCTTCCTCATTTGCTCCCCCTGATTTTCCTTTGCCCCCAACCAAATGAGATGTCTTTTCACTTGCACATCCCACTTGCACATAGAAGTATGTATACACACACCTACACTAAGGTGCCCACTTTCATAAAGATTCTAATTTCTCATATGTCGAGTATGCTAGCAATTAGTCCTCTTCTCTGTGTTTGTAGGTCAGGGGTTAGGTAATTACCATGTTTCTATCCTTCAGAATTGTGTGGTAAAGAATGGATTTTGTTTTTGACTATGAGTTAAGTCAAGTGTAGAAAAAGTAATAAAAACAAGGCATGCAATAGAAACTTAGGGTTTGTCAGCTTTGCCAGAGTGAGAAAGCACAGTCTGGAAGCAGAACATTGAGCTTGGTGTCAAGACCTGGCTTTTGTTTCCAGCTCTACCAATAATCACATAGGAGACTTTCAGCAAGTCATGTGGCCTCCAGTTTATCTCCCCGTAAGCAGGGATAACAATCGCTTTCTTACTTCTCTCACAAAGCAGCTGAGAGAGTAAGCATGATAATATCACTCTTTAATATCAGTTTTCACTTAGGAAAGCTAAAAATGACAACCCTATCAACATCATCATTTCACAATCTACAAACCATTGAACAGGAGTTCAGTCTGGATTCCCCAGAGATAATTATTTTTCCTCCCACCAGGACATACAAGAAAAGATAAACCAGGGAAAAACAAAGATGCTAGGAATTAGGGCTAGTTAAAATGTATATCCGTAGTTGGTCTTCTAATTCCCCAGATAAGGCTAGATCTCAAGATCAGGAAAATAACTGGCATTCTTTAGTTTTTGACATGCTACCTAATGAATAGCTAAACCATTTTCATAGAAGGCAAAATTAGAGTGCTGCTGCAGGAACGTGGCTTCTATATCTAAAGTTAATTGGATTTCCCATTATGATGAGGCTTGTTTTTCAGAATTTAATCTCTTAGTCTCCCGATTGCTCTGGGTTGATGGTAAGACAGAAGATAAATAGGGCATGTGGAGTGAATCATGGGTTGGGGACGAGCCTATTAGGTCAAAGGATCTGCAGGTATATTGAGACATTACAATGTGCAAGCAGGAACTAGGATTTGGGTAGAATACGTGTCTTCTCAAAATGGAGTTTTTCAGAAGGGAAAACTGACTTCATGTTATTGTAGTTTCTCTCTCTCTCTCTCTCTCTCTCTCTCTCTCTCTCTCCACCTGTCTCTCTCCTAGACAATAATGTGCTCTACTCCCATTAGGATGTTGAGGGTGATCCGTGCAGACTGGAACAAAATAGCAGTACTAACTTTTTTTTTTTTTCCCAGTCAGACAGATTGCTCTAGAGTCTACCCAATTTAGCAACAGTTTGTACTCGCTGGTGTTTTGAACATGAAAAGAGCTTTCAAAGTGAAAGAACCAATTTGAAAAGAGCTTCAGCATCGCTGATGGGCCAGGAGAAAATGGGACTTTCCCAGTTGTGGAATGGCAACGCGCTCCATCGCCTTGAGGGCAGCAATGAACAAGGTATGGATGCATATGTGCCTGGCACCCTTGCTGGCCCAGCTAGCGGGTGCCTGGGTGGGGGGGGCGAGCTGCCAGACCAGTGAGCTCAGGACTCACTGGAGGGAAGGGGGTCAGGACTGCTGCTTGGCCTTGGTTTCCACACAGGGGGAGAATGCCAGAGTTTTGACATTCTCTGCGAGAAAAGAATATTCATGAAGTACTTTGTGGTTGTATGACCCTATCAACACTTGCGTGCAACGATTTCTCATATAACATTTCACAGTTTGCTGGACTGAGAATTCCTTGAGGAGGAGTATCGTGTCTTATTCATCTTTATGCCCAGTGTATCAAATTTAAATGCATCAACTTAAGTTGTTGATGGATCTATTCATGTGTTCTGAGGGAATTCATTTAAGTGTAAACACATAAAATATGCCATAATTTTGTTAAACCTATTATGGTACTCCTTAATTTTATAAGTCAGTAAGAATCTAAAAATAAAGTGGCCACGGGCCTCTCTAGACTTCTAACGGCCTTGACCATGCATGGAGCCTGCTGGCGCAACTCAAATCAGTGAGGAGTGTTTCTCTAAGCCTCCTTGGAGATGTGAGAGGAAGCTGAGGGTGACAAATAGGGGGACAGCTGGGGAGAGCCATGGAATTAGCCAGATACCAAAATCTGTTAAAAGTATTTCCCCAAATATCTGCTCTTTAATGCCCTACAAACAAAAATATTGTCTGTCTGGGTCAGCTTTTATGTTAAACTTACTCAAGGATCTGTGCTAACCCACTGAAGAAAGAACACAAGAATATTGCCCGGCACTTGGATGGTTTAAAACAATTAAATAGCAAATTGATGACACTGTAAACCTAATTGAAAGTGGGCTCCAGACACCGAGAAGTGCGGCACAATCACAATTCTATTTTCATTGCAAGCTCAGTTTAACCATGCAATAGCCACAAAACTTATGTTTAGACAGCACTTTACAGTTTGTGAAACACACTCACATATATTATCTCAAGTACTTCCAAGAGAAGAATATTTCATAATGCCTAGAATGACCTATGTGGGCTTTGTTTTAAAGGGCAAAATTGTCTTAGCCATATCTTTGGAGATTATTTCATACCATAGATGGAAATCTGAAGGTAGAGACCAGAACTCCAAATCCTGTGGAATCTGGAAAAACAGCAAGCTGAGTTTACAGATGTCAAGGTATACTCTGGTACTGGGTGTGTATGCACACATCTAATCCCAGGGAGTCCAAATAACAATTTGCTAGGGGCTGCCTGCATTCTGTAACTGTAATCAAGAAGTCAAACTCAAAGCAAGGGAGGCAGGTTTTCACTCTCCCCACGTATCTCCCAGGTAGGGGGAGCCATGACGTACCATACCGTGTGTCCTCTCCTCCCCACTTCAGGGTCCATTGCCCACCACACAATTACAAAGCCTTCTTGTCAACTTTTAGAGAAACCAAATAGTTTAGCCTTTTCTGCATTGGCAACACACTACTAGAAAAATGTTTGCTGCTTGCTTACAGTCTAGCAAGTTAAAAGATACTCCCTCACCCTCTAGCAATGCATTTTGGGAAACTTTCTCACTTCCGATTTGGAAAATGACCAGGAGACCTCAATTGTTTCCCAAAGTCTCAACAATAAGTTGTTGCAGCATTAGGGCCTCCATGTTGTCTTCTGCACTATTAGAGGCACAGCTACCAAAAAGGACGTAATGATTGTATCTTAATACTCTATTCCTTTTGGTCTCTAACAGGAAATTAACTTAAGGATATTTATCACCTCCAAGTGCTCAAAATTCTGAGAAGTAAATTCAAGATGGTAGCATTAATGAGGATTGCCTTTCTCAGCCCTAGTTCTACTTCTAGGTCATCAGACTCTCTCAAATCTCATTAAAATGGCATTAATAATTTAACCACTTCCAGAAAGCCTTTCAGCTAATCAAAGGGGAGTTATTTTGCTCAAACCACACACTTTAACAAATACGCACCTACCACTTTTCTTGTCTACTTTGTTTTGGTGTCATGGAAATATTTGTGCATAGAAGTTTCGTTCAATTACCACGGCTTTTCCCACATTCAGTTGGTCTACAATGAAGTAAACAACTTTTTGCTGTTTTCCTGAGGGAATCTTAGTCTTCCGGTAAAATATTCAACTTCTTATTCAAACCCCTAGATAACCACCATGTCATGACAGGCAATGTGTGGTGATTCACTGTCAATACATATCAAATATAATTATCATACATATTTGTTAGCAACCCTCTACATTGCACAAGCGTCATGTAGCATTCTTATCCATGCCTAAACCAATCTCAGCTAACAGTAATATGTGGTGACCAAAAGCAAGGTCCCAAACCAGTCTTCTCAAGTGTTTGCCACTCAACACAATTCCCACTCAACAAAACTACAGAAGACAATACAAAAGTGATATAACAAGAGCTCCAGTGAACAGTCAGAAAATAGTTTGGTAGAGAGAAATGCTTTAAAAATACTTGAAAATAAGGGAAGGGAAGCAAACATAATATAAAAACAGGGAGGGGGACAAAACACAAGTCTCTTAAATACAGAGAACAAACTGAGGGTTGCTGGAGGGGTTGTGGGTGGGGGGATGGCTAAATGGGCAAGGGGCATTAAGGAGGACACTTGATGGAATGAGCACTGGGTGTTACATGTAGGGGATGAATCACTGGCATCTACTCCTGAAATCATTATTGCACTGCATGCTAACTAACTTGGATGTAAATTAAAAAAAATACTTGGGGTACAAGCATTAATTGATGTGACATGGATATTTCATTACCTCGACCTGCCAACGTTTATTGAGCACCCAGGGATAAAGGTGAAAATGGCAAAATTCCTGCCCTCGAGGATATCATATTTTAATGGAGAAAACTGACATTGGAAACAGATATCTAGAAACTTCTAAGGCATTTCAGAAAACTATTGTTCTTATTTTGCCTGGAAAGAAACCAGCTAAATCTTAGAAAGAGTAAAAAGAACTGTCCAGGGTTACAAGACTAAAAATGGCAAACTGGTCAAGATCCACACTAAAAGAAGAGAGAGGGAGGGGAAGTGGTTTTCAAAGTGCTTAACAAGGAGAAATTAGTCACAGACTTCCTCTTATTCACAGAAGCTTCTCACAAGTTCTGGCAATATTTTTTTAATAAAGTTGAATTTTGGTCAGACAAGTGATAAATAATAATTTCTTCTTGACCAGCTGAGTATTTTCCCTGAAAAATTAATATGGAGGGAACATAATACAGTCCCCAATCATGAAAGTGGTGATAAAAAACTAAAGGCAGGTGTGGTGGTGGTTTGTGTATGTGTGCCTGTGCCAGTGTGCACGCAGATAAATCCACATTCCATCTGTTCTGAACATATTTCCATCTTGTCCCTATATCACATGTCATAGAAACTCAGACTCTTGGTCAAAGGTCTTGGTTTAACAAGATAGTTAAAGAACTCAACACAAGTGCAACAAAAAAGCATCATTTTTTTTTTTTTCTGGAACACAACTTGATACTCCCTGGAGAAATGCATAGTCCCCAGGTGAGGCTCTCTGCTTTCTCAGGAGATTTCTCTATATCAAAGACTTATTTATCAAAAAAACAGTATGTTGGAACATTCTAGAATTAGGGGTTTAAGTACAGCAGCATGAAAGCATTTGCACTTAATGTACTAAATTAAATAGATTATAAGCTTAGAATGCTGTTTTTCTTCCGTTATTTTCCAGTTCTTCCCCTTGAGCACAGTTAGCATTCGCTTAGTCTTATGAATGACAATGCCTAGCAGTGTGTGGCAAAGATTGAATGTGATATCATGTAAACAAGAGTCATATGTCATGCCTACAATATATACACTGTTTACCTGATGAAGTCATGTCTTGCCTGGAATATGTATTTGGAGAAAATCACCAGTACTCATCATCATCCTCCACATGTATCACCATTCATTCATTGGCTTACTCCCTCATTCAAATATTTATTGAACTCCTACTATGTTCCAGATACTCTTTCTGCCTACCCAACAATAACTTTCTCCTCCTTCCATGTGGCATAGCCCAAATTGAATTCTCGCATCTACTCTGGCTCCATATGGCTCAGCTAAAACCCAATTGGTTTAAACCAGTCTTGATTTCATATTCCTTGCAAGGGACTGATTTCATGAAGAGTGTGAGTCCCAGAACTGGCCAACGGAGATTGAGAAGAAGTATGTTGAGGTGCTTCAGGGAAAGGCTCCTTTGCTCTTAAGAGTTGCCCTTAAGAGTTGCTGAAAAAGTTGATCTTTGGGTCTTAAGAGCAAACTGTTTCCCTGAGGAAGAAGAAATTCTGCCTCAAGACTGCACCACCAGCTTCTGTCCAAGGTTTCCTGCCTGTTGTCCTTTCCCACAGATTTTTTAAATTTATTTTTATTTTTTTTATTTATTTTTTTCAATATATGAAATTTATTGTCAAATTGGTTTCCATACAACACCCAGTGCTCATCCCAAAAGGTGCCCTCCTCACTACCCATCACCCACCCTCCTCTCCCTCTCACCCCCCATCAACCCTCAGTTTGTTCTCAGTTTTTAAGAGTCTCTTATGCTTTCCCACAGATTTTAGATTCACCAGCTTCCACCCACAACTACATAGGCCAATTACTTGAAATTTCCCTAGATAAGTCATTAGATAGATTGATAGATTGATCAATAGGTCAAAGAATAGATAGATAGATAGATAGATAGATAGCTATCCTTCTTGTTCTTTTTCTCAGACAATCCTAACTGATTCACTGCTTTCTTTTTTTGGTATGGAAATTTAGATGAATGAGTAAAAACATGGAAAGAACCTGGGTCTTTGAGAATGTGGTTAAACTTCTGAATTAGTCAGTTCTGGAGCCTCCCTTATTTGGAATTCCTTGTGATGAGAGACAATAAATCCTTTTATTCTTTAAGCCATTTTAAACTGGGTCTTCTGTTACTTGAAGCTGAAAACAACCATAACATTAAAAAAGTCAGAAAACAGTACCATAAATAATCACAATTAGTCAACCACAGAGGGTTTAAGATGATGACAGATTGGTATTTTGATCATTTTCTTTCAGATAACAAAGAACTTATTTTCACTGGCTAGAAGGTCCAACTAAATGAGTACATTTAAGACTTTAGACACTACTTATTATCTCTCTATAGGATTGATATACAAATAGGAAAAGAGGAGCCATAAAGAGATCTCCTGTGGTGATAGCCTGTTTCATTTTATGGAAGGAAATCTTGAAAATCTTATTAATATTCAGAAAATAGTGAAACCATGCTCAATATTTTTGTAAATTATTGAATAACTATCTTTTTCTTTGTTTTGCACTTTTGAGGCTCTACCAACAAAGGATCATCTGCATGGTTCTTTTTTTTAATGTCTCATAACTGACTATTTTAGTTCTGTTTCACACTCTGGATTAGAGTTACAGTTAAATTACAAACAGCTGTGATTCCTGCCCCAACAATGTATGTAGGTGTGCACAAAATGTTTAATATCTTCTGCAGGGAACAGGTGTTGTATGGGCAGTGTGTGCTGAGAAAAAAAAATTCATTTTAGGCTGAAGCTGTGTAATCTAGTTGTGAGGATTTGTTTTTTTTTTTTTTTTGAGTTACACATGTAGGAAAAGAGATACATGAAAAAACGTTGAATGACTCTTAAAAAGAGAAACCTGCATTTCTACTGTGGCATTATCTTCACAAGTTTATCATTTGTAAAAAAAAATTGAGAGTAGTGGACACATAATGTGACGTTAGTTTCAGGTGTACAATATAGCAATTCAGTAACTGCAATGCTATGCTCACCACAAATGTAGCTACCACCCATCTCCATACAATGCTACTACCCAGGAAAATGAAAACATTTGCAATGGCCAGATAGGGAAGCAGCCCAAGTGTCTGTTGATAAATGAATGGATAAAGAAGATGCGATACGTATATGTACAATGGAATATTACTTAGCCATAAAAAGAACAAGATCTTGCCATTTGCAAAAAGTTTATACTTTCTAAAAAATTTCAATTACTTTGAATAACAACAAAACAGAAGTGCAAAAACAGTAGGTGGGAGCCTAAGAGGATGGAAGACTGCAATTTTCAGGGTTCTCTTTCCCAGGGGCCCACTCAGTACGCTTGATGAACATTGCAATTGCATATGATCTTAAAAACTTGTTTGAATTTTGTTGGATTTGGTTTAAAAAAATTTTTTTTTACATTTATTCATTTTTGAGAGACAGAGAAAGAGCGTGAGAAGGGGAGGGACAGAGAGAGAGGGAGACACAGAATCTGAATCAGGCTTCAAGTTCTGAGCTGTCAGCAGAGACCCGAACGCAGGACTCGAACTCACGAACCGTTGAGATCATGACCTGAGCCAAAGTCAGACGCTTAACCAACTGAGCCACCCAAGCACCCCTGTTGGATTTGGTTTTAAATGAAAGTTCCAAAGAAAGTCTTTTTTTTTGTTTTTGTTTTTGGTTTTTTTTTTTTTTTTTGCTTTTTAAAAGAAACACATAATAGAATTTACAACATCCATTTAAACTGCATTCAGTTTTCCTTTCTGTCCGGTAATGAAATGATGGCTTTTGATGTGCTTATGATCCACTCAGTGTACCAGTAGTGGGGATACAAAGAGTAAACACAGTGAGTTCCAGTGCGATAGGGTGTTGTAAAAAATTAAAAACTCTTCCCTGTGGGAGTGACATTCTATACAATTGGTTTAAACAAATGCATGAGGAAACAGTATTGTGGCCAGAGTCTCTTTGGGCTGATTTGGGTCCTACTAGCAGCAAAGGAAGGTGTTAGAACCATGCTAGGTGGTAAGTCCTAGCAAAATTATAAAACCCCATGGCTCACACACCAGTCTCCAATACAAGTCATTTGGGAAGAGGAGCAAGTGCCTTCTTTCCTGGTGGGTTAGTCTGACCTTACTCCTAAGATACCCCCATGATAAAGGGAAAAGAAGTTGATTAAAAATGACTTATTAATCTATCTACTTCAGTGTTCTCAAAATGCGACCATCGACCATGTGCGTGAGAATCTGTGGGCTGCTCAGTGAAACACCACATTACTGGGTGCATAGCACTTTCATTTCTAACAAGCTCCCACTGATGATCCTTATATCCATTGAAGATTAATAGATAATTACTGATGTTGGGTCAGATATCTTCTCCACTCAACTCACTGACCCCAGAGCCTGACCTAGACAGATTACAGATCTCTGCCTTCTGGTTGGCTCTGACCAGTGGGCCCTGGAAGCTGATTAGAGGAAAGAAAGAGCATGACCGAGGTATTTATAATCTGGGCTTCCTCTTTGCTATGCTGCCCGCAGACGGACTTCTCTGATTGATACCACTTTTTCTTTCCCTATCCCTACAAGGACTCAGCCTCTCAGCCCTTTAGTCCCAGATGTGGTAACAGCTCCTTTGATGTACCTGCGCTGGAGTACTTACTATTCCCAGAACCCCGCCTATACTTTGTAAGCAGTCTCTTTGTCAAACTCTCCTTTAATGTAATGTGAGTGTGTCATTTGCTTTCAGTGGGAATCTGAAAGAACTGTATGTAGCAATATTTTATAACTAACAATATTTTATGTTTTGCCAATTGCTTTTATATGTATTTTTTGACCTTTATAATACAATGTGATATAAGTAAAGCGGCTTTTTTTTTTTAAAAGAAAATCACCATTTTATGAATAAGAAAACTGAGGCCAAGAGAAGTTTTTTTTTTTTTTTTTCAACGTTTATTTATTTTTGGGACAGAGAGAGACAGAGCATGAACGGGGGAGGGGCAGAGAGAGAGGGAGACACAGAATCGGAAACAGGCTCCAGGCTCCGAGCCATCAGCCCAGAGCCCGACGCGGGGCTCGAACTCACGGACCGCGAGATCGTGACCTGGCTGAAGTCGGAGGCTTAACCGACTGCGCCACCCAGGCGCCCCCAAGAGAAGTTTTTATACGTGTTCAAGTTCACCCTGTTGGTCAGTGGGAGAGCCAGAAAACAAGTCCGGTCTAATGACTGAATTTAGAGCTCTTTGCACTGCATCAGCCTGCCAGTCGTCTTAATTCCCTACCACATGCGACATCACCTGATGCTGTTACCTAACACAAGTGCAATAGAAATGACATTTTTTGGATAACAATGAACAATAAAAGAAAGAATTTAGTGTAATCTTTGTATTTATTTCAATTGAAGCTGAGACGCAGGCACCCACGGAGCTGGAAAGGAATGTTCTCAGGGGAGGCGGACTTCTCTGCAGTTGCGCATACGATCATATGCAGCCGGCCTTACACAACCTGGTTTCTGAGAACCTTTCCATCCAACAGTGACTTAACCAACCCTTCCTGGGGCTCCTTCTGTATTCTGAGCCAGCTCTTTTCATAGTATCTCCAACACCTTTTCCATGTATCTAGCTCTTTTGGGTTGACAGCTCCCTCATGGCAGGAGTCTTTTTTTTTTTTTTTTTTTTCATTTGCTACTGTATTTCCAGTTTTTTGCCTAGCACTGGTCACACAGTAAGTGCTCAAGAAGTATTTGTTGATGGATAAAAAAAGCAGCTGTCTGTCTGGTGCATCTTTATACCAACGTTACTATGAAAACTTGGGAGTCATTTTCTCCCCTTCTAATCCAGTCAGTTGCCAATCTCTGTTGATTCTACATTTGGACTCTTTGATATGTTTCATCCTTCTCCTTCCCACGGTCATTGCTCTAGTTCAGGTTCTTGATTATTATTATTATTATTTTCCCTTGGAGTTGGTTGTAATGGTTTCCTAAAACTTCTTGCTTCTTGTTTTCACCTATTCCAATGCCAGCTTACTCTTCTAGAGTCCAGCTCTGATCATCTGACTCCTCATCACAAGCTTTAAATGGTTTCAAAACCACGGTTTATACACCTTAGCATATCATTCCACTGCTGTGCACCAGGCTCCATTGTTATTTTCCCAAACATCCTTTTCTACCCTCCATGTTCTAGCCAGCCTAAATTTTGTCCTGTCTGTTAATCCTGGTTTCCTTCCCACTCCATGCTTTTGCTGGTATAGGCTTAACACCTGAAATACCTTTCTATATCTGAAATATCTGTCTACAGGCTACACTAAGAAGCTACCTCTACCATGAAATCTTCCTGATTTTGCTCATGTTCTTCTTTTTTGGAACTAATTCCCCCTGATTTTGAACTACCATATCACCTTGTCAGTATCATTCTAGTTTCATTTAATATTCTCTGTGTATTAGAATGATTTATGTTTTCCCTCTGCATCTTACTGCTCTACAGATGGTAAGGTCCTCAAGTTCAGGATGTGTATCGCAATTATTTTTGTATTTTCCTTATTATATATGGTACTTTGCTGATAAAAGATTATCAATAAATATTTATTGAATTAATGTGTGTAATGGCACAAGGAAAGAATGGACAAGAAATGGGGCATTAGGCTCCGTTTAGGTTTAGTAGATGAAGTGATCCTGAATACATGAAAAAAGTTTTAGAGGGATGTGTGATTGTAGCAAAGACATAAAGGCGAAAGAAAGATGCATGGGCTACTGGATGGTTTGCTTGTCTGAGTAAGAGACAAGAAAAGCGATAGTAGACATCAGGGGAGCAGACCCTGAAACTTCAGGGAAAAAGTGACTTGGACCAGAGGGTGATGGGCAGGCAGTAAAGGTATTTTTCCTGCTAAGACAACAGAAATTTTTTCAGGAGATCAAAGGACAGACATGAAGGAAAGGAGTGTTGAAGAAGTAGGTTACAAAGTACTATAGTTGCTCCGGAATAAGACCGAAAAGGGATGTGTCAACAAAAACTGGCTAGACTTGGGGACCAACAACGAGCTGACTTGTTAGAATATTGGTGGGCTGTGGAAAGAGAGGAATCAGAGGCAGACAGAGTTACATCAAAGTCAGATCACTAGGCTGACCTTGGGGAGAAGGCTTTGATATCCAAGGTGCTTTCAGGCCATTCACATCGGATGTTTAGTAGCAGCACTGACTTGGGGGGTTTGAGGTTACCTCAGAACTAGAGAAGAGGTCAGGGCAGATGTTCAGTTCTGTGCAAGGATTCTGAAAACACTCAGGGACTTCCCAGAAGCCTCTCCTTATACATGTGACATGTATTGGCCAGCTGTTCCAAATGTGGAAGGGTGATACTCTGAGTAATTGTCTAGGTTAGCTTTCTAGTCATATCTGGGTCACAGATGCTGTTCCCTATTTATGTTGCATATCTGATTCCATATCTGAGAGTACTTCAACATGGAGAATGAGGCACTGGGAATTCCTGGATTCTTTCTCTAGACTTTTACGTGCTTTACTGAGTAAGTCCAATTGCTCAATTTCTCTGCTGGAGTCTCAGCACTAGTTAAATGAATTCAGTAGTATTCACTTCAAAGTGATATTGTGAAACTTCATTAATGAATGTCTTATTTATAAATCCTTACAAAGAATTATTTTACTTCAAACCTTCAGGATGAAACCAAATTGAACTTGAGTGTTTTTCTGCCAATGGCTTTTCAAAGAAATAGTCTCTTTTTCTCCCTGTGGGGAAATCAGCATAAATACTATTGAAATTTATCTAAACAAAAGAATGGGGTATTTTCATCATTCCACAATAAAATGGCATTTTTGTTTGTGGAAAGGAGGTCCTTTTCTATTCAGTGTTCAATTTCTACTTGGTTTTACCTTTTCCCACTTCTTGTCAATTACCTAGGACTAAGGAACACTTAGATTTAAGTGGTGAGCAGAGTTTATCTAGGGAGACAGAATCAGGGCAAAATTGCATATTACATTCATCTTTAAATTTCTGCACCCTTGGCTGTCTGTGGCTTGTAACTATAGCTACATGGTCAAATATTGTTTTTTCATATTTACCTCTCATGGGGTATGTGGATAAATGCCAAAGAGCAAAATAGCTGGAGTAATAGTTCTGAGAAATCTCTCCACATTTTTAAAACTCATTCATTGTATGGGAGAGATGACAAGTCTATGTAGAAACCTTGTTTGGTGCCCATACAAAAATAACCCCACAGTTCTCTGTGGTATTTGGCCATCTCCCGTTTTTTGTTGTGGGGTGAAACAAGGTTACACAAATCACAAGTGCCATTCTACTGGTGTCAACATTACAGCAAAGAAAGAAAAAAATTGGTAAGGGTTGAGGTCAGTAGAAAACAAAGTTTGGTGAGCTTTAAAAATGGTAGCTCGGTTTTGGCAAAATTCGGAAGCAGATAAATACTGACTTCATTATTCTCCCCGTTTTCATTTCCCCACACATCTGTGCTTCCTTCTCTACCTACACCCCATTCTCCATACAGTCATCTGGGCTTCTGTGTCCTTAGGCTTCAATGGAACCTGAAGTTCTATTGCTGAAGTGTTGGCTGATGCTTGAGAGGGAGGTGTGGGGGTAACAATGGCCTTGGCCCATACAGAGTCAACTCTGAGGTCCCTTATATAAGTAAAAAGGGAGAAATAGCTTTGGCCCAGTGACAACAGAGTTGGGTGGGGGTAGAGATCCTTACTGGAAGTGGGATGAAGAATGACTTTAATGCTTCTATGGTAAAACTTATAGGCACTGTACGAACTGGTAAAAGACCTGCCTTTGAACCCCTTAAATCACAGGTTGTAGAGTTGCCTCTCCTACTTCTGAAGGCACAGAACAAAAGATTACTATTGCTGGGAGGAAAGTATCACTTGGTTGACTCTACCAATGGCCTTTGTAGCCAGCCCCCAGACACTACATTTGATTTTCAGAATTAAACCACATGTTTTTTGGGATTCAGAATCAACCTCATGTTTTCCATATCTAATTTCCAGCTGGAACAAGATTCAAAGTACCAGAATTCTCATAAGAAAACTACATTTTACACATATCCAACCCAATTCTGCAGATGCCAAAAGTTTGGATGACTATTATTAATAGTCTTGATAAACTTTGTAAAAGCATCCATCCACAATTTTGGCTTCGTGTCCTGTTAGAATTATAACTCCTTTTTATTTTCTATCTCTAGAACTTTTTAAAAGAATAATAGAGTGGAAAATGTTTTTAAATTAAACTACTTACATTCCATAAACTTATTCTGTGTGTAACTTATTGGCTCATTTTGTAAGGAAAAAAAGCTTTTTATTTCTTTTTCAGAGGACATATGTGGCCATGTCATTATCACACTGTGAAGAATCATAGATTGAGAAAAGCTTGAAAGAAAATAAGAAAAAATAAATTTCTGTTTTTATCTTACAGGGCAAATAAATATTGGATTTCTCACAGGAGGCCTATAAAGTATTTTATAAGCAATAAATCCTTAATCTCTTGAGGAGGCAGCATGCTATGTTAGAATAAGAATCAGAGAGCAGTGTTTCCTCTAACGAGCTCTGTAATATTAGGTAAGTGTGGCAAACACTGCAGTTTGTCTATCCAATGCCACTCTTCCAGGCTAATAGCTCCCCTCTCCCACATGTTGACAGACCTCCACTTCCAAGGAAGCTGGGGTGTTCCTTATCCCCAGGGATAGAATCATAATTCACCTAAGCCAGTGAGAGGACACACTTCTCCTTTGTCAATGAGTGGGTTAGTGGTGACCATGTTATCTGTTCTGGCCAATGAGATGAGAGGGGGAGTCAGCTGGGGCCTCTCTCGAAAACATTTCTTGGCACTTAAAAAAAGAACACCATAACCAAGTGATCCAACCCAGCATCACCAAAAAAGGAGCAAAGTGATATCATGAGTCTCCTGATGTATTCCAATGTGAAGTACATAATTAGTGACTGGGAAGTATTCTTGATAAAAATGGGTAACTCGAATCTATTGATGAAGAAGCAATCAAACGCAGGTTATGGGACATTTTATCAGGCAGCTGGCCTGCACTCTTCAAGAATAGCAATTTCATAAAAGACATTTCAAGAAAAGGTAAAGCAGCTATTTTAGACTATCGGGTAGCAGAGATGCATAATCCTTGATTGAATCCTAGATCAAAATGGAAGAAACTGCTCTGAAAGATATTTTTTGAGACAAATGAGGAAATTTTAATACGGACTATATTTTAGATGAGGCCGTTTTTATAAATTAAGTTTCTGGCATATATAATCGTATCCTGATTTTATGGAAGAATGTTCTTTTTCTTAGCAGAGTTATGTCGGAGGACCTAGTGGTGAACTATCATGATGTGTACAACTTGTTTTTAAGTGACTTAAGATAACGAGAGAGAGGGAGAGCATGAGAAAGAGAGTGAGCAAATGGTAAGGATTAGTTTAGTGGTCCACAGCCACAGAGACATCCATCACCTGGGAACTTTTTAGAAATGCAAACTCAGGTACCAGCACAAAACTACTGAATTTGAATCTGTCTTATAAAAAAATGTCCATGTGATTTTCGTGTACATTAAAGCTTAAGAAGCACTCTGTAGGGCTTATAGTCTGTCTGAACAGCCATATTGTTTTATGTACCTGAACAAATGCATGAGCTTGGTCTACAGACAGAAAGAGGAGAATAAAGCAGATGTGCAGAGCTCTAGACAAACAGAGAGATTAGTTCAATTACTGTTGCTGCATGGGGGTGTAAAAGCAACAATAACCAATTATTAATGTCTCTCTTGGTTCTGGATTTAGTTCCACAGGGAATCCCCCATGTGGTTGCAGTCAGACTGTATCCTTGGAAACATTTTGAGGGTTTCCTTACTCACATCTTTGGTTCCTGGAGTAGGGAGACTCAAATAGCTAGGTAGGGACTGGAACACATTGGGCTCTTTGGGCATTTCTTTCTATCTCCATGTGGCCTTTCCAAGTGGTCTCTCCCACATGGCAGTTCTGGAAAGCTGGACTTCTGACATTGAGGCTCAGGATTATAGGGGAACATTCTAAGAGAGAGAGCCAGGTGGAAGCTGTGTCACCTTTTATGGCATAGTTTTGCTTCACAAGTCATGTAGCACTCTTCAATCATGGTCTTCCATTAGATGAGGTAGTCACAAAGACCTGCACATTTTCAAGAGAGGGGGGCATAGACCCCAACTCTTGGAGTAAGAGTGGCAAAGTCCAGAAGGAGCATTTGTGGCCATTTGCTACAAAATATTGTTATGGCCATTTTGAGATAATACAATCTGCTAGATAAATGACCTTAATTCTGGACCATTAGGAGATGAGATCCAACTGTACTTCCTTCCCTTATATTTTATTAGGTATCTTTTTATCTTTCTAGAAAACTTGTCTTTTCATTTTGTGTGTTTGTGTGTGTGAGCACACGTGCTAGAGAGGGCTTCTGTTACTTAACATCACAATAGCCTTGACTAATGGGTAAAAATAATGATTGCAGACATTCTTCTCCAAACTTGACATCTGTCTCAAAGTGAATCCATTTCAATCTTTATCTTACTCTAGCAGGTCATAATTAGATTGCTGGGAAGCACACACAATCTTTTTGTCTGATACATAGAAAAAAATAAGTACAATGTGATTGCTTGGTTGGTAGGATCCTTGCTAGAGCAAGACAACTAGCAAGGCTGGCCAGACTCAATGTTGTATACTCTGTAGGAAACACTATTACTGATTCTACAGCTAATCACCTGCTGCAGCAACCCTCTTGAGCAGTGTTTTCTAGGTGTGCTTCAAGAATTGCATGTATCCAAATGACATGGGGGAGCTTATTAAAATGTAGATTCTGGGGCTGTATCAGAATGTCCAGTGTATGGAGCCCAGGAAACTCCATTTTAAAAGATCCCTTTACAAAGCTCTTCCCTAAACCTGTGCTTCTCATTTAATGTAAATGTGAGGTGAGGTTTGAGATTTTGCATTTTCAAGATGATGCGGTATGGATGGCCAGCAGATCACACTTTGACTGGCAAGACCTTTAAACAAGACCTCAGAGTGTGGTCCCTCATTAGAAGCATCAGTAGCCCCTGGAAACTTGTCAGGAATGAAAATTCTTGGGCCCCACTCTAGACCTACTGAATCAGAAATTTTGGGGGTGAGACTCAGCAATCTATCCATGTGGTTCTGGCACACACTCCAGTTTGAGACCCACTGCTAGAGGGACTGACAGAGAGTGGGGACTCCCAAACCGCTGATCAGAATCAGAGGGTGAGCATGAGCTTCCTATGGAGTTTTAGACCCACTCAGAAGCTTCTAATTCCATAGAATTAGAATTAGGCTCGTCTCAGTGATTCTGAAGTCAGCTGTGGTAAGGAGCCTCTGGACTAGAGTGATTGGGAGGACAGTGGTCCTGAGGACAGGCTGATGCAGTCTGGGAGAGAAAGCTAGAAAGGAAGAAAAAGAGGGATCAGTCTGCGGGATTCACAGTTACGTAAGTAATTACTGTGTGACCAACCCTGGGTGATGGATTTTATACAATGTCACTTAATTCCCTAGACTACCCTATTGCTATGACTTACCTCCATCTGATAAATCAAAGATTAAAGATAAAAATCGGTAAATAATTTGTCTGAAGTCACACAGCTAGTAGTGGAACAGAAAATTAAAATCAAACCTCTTTTACTTTAAATGTTTTTTCCATTTTACTCTCTAATTAAAAAAAGACTTTTAAGGTGGCTGAAAGGAAATCTGGAGATTGTGAAGAGGGGGTGAAAAGAAACCACCATGGACAGTGCAGTATTTAATTAATGGCCTACCTGGCAATTTCCCCGCCTAGACAGTGAAAATATGGGATGTTGTCATTTCTTTAATCCATCTATCACCTTAACAAATATTTATTGGGACTCAGCAATGTACTCGATACCATCCTACGTGCTGAGGGTAGATACAGTAGTAAAAAAAAAAATGCCTTCCGGGAGGTAATAGTCTTAATTTGTTTTTGTTTCTCAGTACCTACTAAAGCAGATGTCACACAATAAATGGTCTCTAATTATTGCCTTATGCATTATCTGTAGATGGGTAATCTAGAATTAACTGTAGAATTAGTCATAGCCGAGCTATTTAGCCAATGTATTAGCTAGAGTCTAATTACATAAGGCTCTACTTTCTCTTCCTACTCTGTTTTATTATTTTTTTGGGTGGGGGGATACTGTTGATAATTAATACCATACCTAGCAGACTAAGAAAGGAAATGTGTTACTTAGCAGCTGTGAGAAAAGTTTTCTAGGAAGAAAGTTGAAGTGAAGTCAACTAACTTGCTGTAAATGTGTCATGGGAATCAACGCAAATGTCATTGATCTGAGTTTTCTTATTGCCTCTAGTTATGTGGATAATAGATTGCTGAACATCTTTCAAGTGTTTCCCTCAAATGTGCTTTCCTGAAACTCTTCAGAAAATGTTTAATTGCTCCTAGAGTGAAAATACACATAGTAGTCAAGAACTTTTAAAATGAAGATGTAATTAGGAGTCATGAAATAATAAACATATTAAATACATTTAATTTTTAAAATAATCCATGAAAAATTTCATTTGCCTTACTAATGTTATCAGTGGAGTGTCTAAAGAATATTATTGGTTACAAAAATATACATTGTCAGTTAATACTTGTTGATGTGGTTATGGATAATATTAAGATTGTCTTTATTTGAAGAATGGTAAACAATTGATATTTCAGGTGGATGTTTTTTAGTCTCACTCAATGCCTCCCTCAGGAAGCTCTTGAAAAAGAAATAGTGTTGCTCCTCTTTACATTTGAGAAGATTAAGAGGTAAACTATGAGCAATCTAAGAATCTTCGCTGCATTTGCTTACATGTGAAGGTTACCAACCATTCTAATGGTTAAGTAGGTTATTTACAAACACCTCAATATGCCAAGTGTATCTTCAAGTGGGGTATGGTAAAAGTGGGGATGGCATTCATGGACACTTGACATATACTATCTCCATTTGATGGTTAAGGGACCGCCACATATAATAAATATTGTTCTTAAGGCCCCTCAACTAATAAGCATCAGTCTACAGTTGCCTGACTCTTTAGTATGAGGCCTATCTCACAATATCTGAAAGAAGATTTCTTCAAAAAAAGCAACTGTTACATTTGAATGAGATACATAGGGAGATTATGGTAGTTTCTATTATTCACAACTAGAAGAGATTCTAATATATCTGGAGTAATCCTTCCTTTCCAACGTGTCAATCTTTCCCTCTTCCTGAAAATGAAGGAAATGTCAGAGATCAGACATCGGCATTGTTTTCTTTGATATTTAGGAATTGTAGAATGCAAAGTCTGCTTTGCCAAGATCATCTTCTATGTCAAAACTTTCCTAATTTCTCTCTGGGTGATCAGTGTGCTCTCTTCACGTTACTCTTGTACATATGCCTTTCTCCTTAAACTGTGGCTTTCCGGGAGTGGGACGGTACTTCCTTTATTCCTGTGTCCCTGGCTGTTGGAAGAATGAATCAATAGTATGTTCTTTGGGGGTACTTTGATGATTAAAAAGCTCAACCTTCTGGTGGCAGACTAGCAATTTTTTCAACAAAATTTATTGGGCACCTAATATATAATGGTAGGTAGTGTGTTAGGCACAAAAGACAGATCATCCCCAGCTTTTTTGCTGGGGAATTGGGGCACACCAATTCCACCCTAAGTCCATGTGCCCAGTACAGCCTGGACTTGGGCCACACAGCCTGCATGGCCATCCATGGGGGCCTTCATGTGCCCCTTAGCTCAAACTGCCACAAATCATGACTTTATGTACCACAATAAATAAATGTGCTGTGTCTATGTGTGAAACTTGAAGGGTGGGCATGTGTTTGACATTACCCCATCCATCTATCTGTAGATTCTGAGCCATCTGACTTGACAAAATGCAGTGGAGAGTTTAGTGGAGACATAGGGGAAGGACAGGAGGACACGTCCTTTCAAAGACTCACATTCAACCCCTCCCCCACCCAAAACATTGTCATCTCAGACAGGATAAGTCGGTAACTTTGTAATATCTAAACTTGCAGCTGTTTGTGCATAGTTTTTCTTCTTTCTCCACACTATTCTAGAAAAAAGAGGACACATTGCACAGACCCGATGTCCACGGTGATGCTGGCTGACTGCTGGAGACCTGCGCACCTTACCCTGCTCTTCCTTCTCACTCTTGTTTGCTGTTCCTTTCAATAATCTCTCGCAAATTGTTTTGAACAACATCGTAGGAGGCTCCTAGTGGATCCATATACTGGTGCTTTCAAAACAACATTTTATCTCCCTGACTCACAGGCAAAATGGGAAAAAAAAAACATACCAAAACAAACCCCTACACATTCGAAATAATCCACAAGGAAAGCCTGCATTGGAAATCATATTGCCATATAATTATCCTGTTTACAATCTCTCGTGCATCTTTTCTCATAGAAAAACGCAGATTTGGAAACAAAGAAGGAAAAAGATGCCAGAAAACCCTGGCAAGGCTCTGACCATTGCTTGCTTAGGAATGGCCACAGGAGAGAAATGTGTTTGCAATTAGGACTGCCCAGAGCAGGTCAGATTACATCTGCACGTAGCCAAACTGAAGAGATTTCCAGAGTGAACTTGTGGTGTGGGCCTAAGTGGATAAAAGGCAACTTAGGCTGGAGCCATTACGAGGAAATAAATGGGGCCTCCCACCTCCCACTCTGCTTGTTACCCTTTCCTGGGCTTATTCCCACCTCTTGAGTGAAGAGGAACAAAATCACCATCATTTTAGATCCTCTCATGTTATAGTTCACAAGGTTTTCATGCATTTTTTTAGCAATAGACACAAAAGGAGAAATAAAATGGCTATTGTAAAGTGGTTTCCACGCTAGTTGTGATTTACAGAATGACTAGGGGATGTGAAAGAGATCCCAGCAAGACTCTGAAACAAGCTCACCATCTCACCTCTCTGCTTCCAGGAGCAGCGTTCCTGCTTGCTTCTGGGCTCTGAAGCACCACCATTGACTCTTCGATCCCACATTGATCTGGTAGTTTAGCTGTCTGATCTGCTATCAGTTTAGCCCACTCTCCAGGGCAAAGCAGAACATCCTTTGCAAAGAACGAAAAGCTGTTAAGGTTTCTCCCCTTGCCACAATTTTCATAATGTCCCACTAAACCTGCTGCCACCCCCTCAATTAAAAAACAAAGACACTAAACAAAATGTTTACTTTCTCATTGTTCCCTGATACACCTGTGGGGTTTTGGTTAATTGTAGGTGTATGTATATGCCCGGGTGTTCGGTCCCACACAGAGCAGTTCTATATTCTCTGTCAGACAGAAGAGATGTCTGACAGCCATTCACAAACTTACCTCCTCCCCCCATTTCCCTGACTAGCTCTTTGCTTGGGAATTTTTCAAATGAACTTATATTATTGCTTTTTAATTCTTTTTAATCAATTGTGACAAGTTGTAATAATACTACCTTGCATGAAATCTTTACTTATAGGGCCCTAAGGCCTTTCAAGAGGCGTTAATAATTACACACACACACACACACACACACACACACACACCGCCACATGCACACATGATCATACCACACCTCCCCCCACTACTACCATTACTGCCCACACAAAGATGAAGAAATTAAGATAGAACTTTTAAAAGGGTCAACATTTCTCTAATACCCTATGTTTTATTACCAATTTATGAGAGCTGATTCTTTACTGAAGAGAACCTATTTTAGCTATCTATATTTTTTGCTTACATTTTTTTCAGCCAGAAGGTAATTTTTGTAAATGGTGTCTCTAATAGTGTGCCCAGATAATATAGAACCCAAATTGGATATTTAAGGGTAATGAGGCACTATTTACAATTATTCTAGGATATAAGCTATAAATTGGCACTGTCCTGGGCAGATCAGTTTGTATGTTCTCCTTATTCTTTTTTTTTTTTCTTTTAGTTTCTTTATTTATTTTGAGAGAGAGAATGAGCAAGGGAGGGGCAGAGAGACAGAGAGAGACAGAGAGGGGGAGAGAGAGAGAGAGAGAGAGAGAGAAAGAAAGAAAGACTCCTGAGCAGGCTCTGTGCTATCAGCTTGGAGCCTGACTCAGGGCTTGAACTCACAAACCACGAGATCATGACCTGAGCCAAAGTCAGACACTTAACCAATGAGTCATCCAGGCTAGCCCTGTTCTCCTTATTCTTTTTTTCAACATTTTTTTTTTAATTTATTTTTGGGACAGAGAGAGACAGAGCATGAACGGGGGAGGGGCAGAGAGAGAGGGAGACACAGAATCGGAAACAGGCTCCAGGCTCTGAGCCATCAGCCCAGAGCCCGACGCGGGGCTCCAACCCACGGACCGTGAGATCGTGACCTGGCTGAAGTCGGACGCTTAACCGACTGAGCCACCCAGGCGCCCCTGTTCTCCTTATTCTTAAGTGACCTGTCTGCATTTGTGGATTCATGGTCAACAGAGCTCTCTGAATTTGCAAACCCTATTTTTTACATAGCCTTGCCTTCCCCTTTTATTCCCTATCTGACATGGTTGCCCAAAGCTTTTGCCCAAACCTGCAAGAAGGCCATGAAAAAGAGGGGTCCTGAGATTTGGGGCCTGAAGCCCCTGTATTTGTTTGAAGTACCCTCATGGTTCATGGTGGTCTGGAGAGGGTATCCCGGATAGTCCAGAAAAAATAATGACATGTTGACTCTATGAGAGTTTTGTTATATTCTCATTACAACGGGGATGTTTACGGGGTAGCAAAAACCCTTTGTAAGTTACCTTTGGCTCTTCCTGGAGCCTCATCCAGGAGTCTATCTTAAATGGGAAGACAAAGGACTATTCTACTTTGCTGTGGACTAATCCAGGCTGCCTGGCTTGCCAATTAAATACTCAGGTCCTTAACTTGTGGTGATTCTTAGGAAGTCAGTCCTGTAGACTGAACTCTCCTGACCTGCAGACCAGCTGGCTCAGATGCCATGGCCTGGTTTCTCCCTGGACATTTGGTCTCCATCCCCCCTTTTATTTGAGTTGTCAGCACAAATCCTCTCCCTATACAGCCGAACATGTGGCAATTTTTCTCTCAATCATTTATTCTTTAAACATAATTAACCATCTTTGAGGCTAGTTTCATTCTCATACAAATTCTGAATTCTACCAGTGTTGATTTTGCTGGAATTCAGATTAATTTTTTTCCCTGAATTTATAATTCATATACCATGGGTTTAAAAATTGTCTTCCCTGGAAGTGGGATTATTTGAGAGAATCTCCATTCTCCCTGCCCCAATAAAAGATTTCAAGATAGTTTTTGTCCATCATTTAGTCCTTTTTTTTATGTTTTTGCAAATGAAATGATCTGCAAGACCTTATATCTTGATTTTGGCAGACACATTTTGCTGATGGAATGAGAATTCCCAGTAGTATAGCTGAGGGACGGGGATTACTGTGCCCCTCTATATTTCTTGAGTACTATTACAGCAATGCTGGTAATAACGAAGAATGCTGCCTCTTGCTGATGATTTTCAGGGACTGATTAAATATTTGCATGATGTGGCCGTAGTCCTGAATAATGCCTAGGAGGTCAATGAAAAGCGACTCAGCCCTCTCCCTTGCTTTCTGTGGCTGATGAAAAGATATTCAGCATTAAGCTCAGTAACACTGTAATACCAAGACACACTATCTTTGCTCAAGTGACTCATTGCTATCTATTTTAAAATGTAAGTACATTTATATAAAATGATAATGCCACGATGTACCTAGGCTTTTCACATGATTGCTTCCTTTTCTCTTGTCACATTGCCATGCATTAATTTCTAATGGAGATTTAAAAATCAAAACATTACCAATTTAATTGCCCTGGGGTAGCTCTGGATATTTGATTCAGCTCTTGCAGCAATGGTAAAGAAGGCAGAACAAGAAGGTCTTCTGGAATGCTAGCAGAAGTGTGATGAAATGTGGTGGGTCCAACTCTCTTTGATGTTATGCATCATTGCTTCTTGTAATGACACATCATTTGGTTGACATTGCTGGGGAATGAAGTGTTCCACATAAACACGTTTTCCAGATAACTGGAGCCAACTCGTTTTTATGCCAACACTTTTACATTTTAAGGTAAAAGTGTAGATGAAAATCTTTCTAAAATATACAATAGTTCCTTGCCTTCTTAAGTACAGCAAAGAAAGTACAAGGAATATTTTCTTTTTGATCCAGGGATTCTAATCATGCTGTCAGTCCTAGAGCAGGAGGGTTTTGGTTGTTTGTTTGTTTGTTTTTAAGTTTGTGTTATTTATAATTTATATCTTAGTTACTGCTGACAAGAACTCAAAGTAAAATACAATAAAATGACACACAATGGGCCAGGTAAAGCTCTCTGACAAGTGTCTAGAGTGTAGATATATTTTGTATTGAAGCCATATACATGTACTTTCAATATCAGGCAGCAAAAGGGACACCTTGTTTTGAAAACCAAAGAAGTTGGCTTGATTTTTCTCCCTCAACTGGAGTTCTGTCTCACATCAGTATGAAGGTGGCCTAGGAGGAAATTTGCTATAGCTGTGAAATGATCTGTGGCTCATTCTATTTGGAACACCAGTGTCAGCCAATCCCAAACCCTCCTTGCTAACAACAGGTCACAGCCCAGAATTCCCTGTCCCCATCACTGACTGTGCCTCCCATCTTCCTCTCAACACTTGGCCTCTCTCATTCATCTTCCTCAGTCTCCAAACCCTTCTATTCTTATTACCTCTTCCGTGATTGCAGCCTTTCCCCCATTTTCCTAAAGCATTCTTTGGGTAAACACCTCTACTCCCTCAATCTTTTCTTCTGCTCAGAAGCTGTATAACCAAATGCATTCTTGCTTCTAATAAATAAGAGGACTAGAGACAAGTTATTGAAAAGATTTGATTTAGTTAAATAGATTAGGGGATTAGTTGAGTGGATTTAGTCAAATTAATGGGTCATAATACACAAGAGAAAGAAAGTATTCGTGCAGCTCATGGGTTTTAAGGTTTATTTAGTAGTCTCTTTTGACAAGAAAAAAGTTAACTGTTGATTATCCTAATTATCTGAGGGAGAATATGTGCATCACAGGTTTGCATAATGATGAAGGGTCTTTATCACACCCACCTGTTGTCAGAAACTATGTGAAGCCCCCAACAACAATAGCAAAAACAACAAAATAGAAGATGGAGATTCATCCATGAGTAGTTAAAGCAAAAAAGGGTAATTTTCCATTCACAGTTGCTTAACCCTCTCTCTGGATATTATAATGCTTGTTGGTTTGGTTCCCTTCAAGTGGGTCACTCTCCTGTTTGTTTTAGAGTGACTCTAAAATTAAGTTTTCTAGTTCAGTTATGACTATTTAATGCTTATTACTAAGAACAACAACTTGCTTGAATTAGCCCATACATAAAGCGGCATATACTTCTGAGAAAGGTGTTTTGCATGACTCAAATCTTGTGTCAAGAATATTTTCAAGCTTGTCTGTATAACTTTGGGAAATTCCATGAGGATTGTGAAGGCTTTCAGAGATCCATGCCATCTTGCTTCTGGGGCCTCCCTTCTTTTTGTGAAGTCAGAAGCAGGAAAGTAAGCTCCCAGCTCAGTGCTTGGGTCCTAAATAATTGAAAACACTTCAGGGAAATGACAAAGTATTATTTTTCAGGAAAAGCCTGGAGATTCCTGACATATGAGATATTTACATACTCCGTTCCTTATTATTTACTCAATCTCCACAATGGCTAGTTGAAAAGTAAGGCATTCTATAAATTAGAATAGTGTTGTGTGGTGGGAGGGAACTGGGGAGTAGGGGGAGTATCAAGAGGGGGCCTTAACCCTCACACTTCAGTCTTTCTAATATTCATTAGATTAAATCATTCAAACAACATAGCACTTTCCCTCTGATGATGATTAATACAGCTGATGTAATTGCTTGAGTGAAGTCTTTTAAAACTAGGTTATCATTTCATTACTATTTTATTAGGTGCTAGTGCCATTGATTGATGGATGTAAACAACATTAATTGAATCTTGTGCTCTATGCTAAGCCAGGGCTTACAAAGATGAAAAAACCATACAGGTCTTGCTGTCAGGTTGCTTATGGTCTAGCGAGAAGGTATGTGGCCAGGCAGACATTGAAACAGTAGGATAGTTGCTGTTAAGGGCCCTTGGTGTTTGCAAGACCCTGGATAACTTACCTCTTCTTCTCTCTGAATTTGTGGTAGATGAGTAAATAAAAGAGGTCAGACAGGAATAAAAAATAGGCTTTCTCACCAGTAATGGACTGGAGAATGTGACTCAAACATGAAGCCAGTAGGCTTTACCTCCCCCCGGATTGACCGTGTCTGCTGGTGGGCAGAGCAGCAGCTCTGGTTAGCGTCGACAAGGAAGCAGGAAGCAAAAGGGAGAATGTGGGTTGTGTGTGGGCAGTCAGGTCCAGAAAACTTCAAACGGCCTGGATCTCTAGTAAGCAGTATGGCCTTGTTTCCAATCTCACCAATTGGCTAAGTTGCTCCTCTTCCCTTGGGAGTAGAGAGAAGGGATGGAAGCCATTTCCCCTAGAACTATTCCCAAGGTTTTAAAATTCCCTTTGATTTGAAAAGCTTGCCTTTTGGGTGGTAGGTGAATAGTACTTTGCTTACTGAGTGCGAAAGAGGGGCAGAGAAGCTGGCGTGCAGGAAATACAAACTCAGAGGAAGAGTTCTTGCAAGTATCTCCCAGCTGATGCTCACTAAGCCTTGGGAGAGCAGTTGCGGGATGAAGTGGGTACCTGATGCATTTTCCAAATAGAAACCTCTATAAATTCTAGGCCCCGAGTTGTACGGCAAATAGGAAGCATTTGTTTTCCTATACCCTCAGTGGATGTTGCTCTGCATCTGTGCCCTCAAATAAAGAAAGCATGCATACTATTATCATAGCAGTGACTCCAATAACTGATCGCACATTTATGCACACACAGTGTGATGCTTATTTCCTTTGTGGGGAACCCTCATGATCCTTTTGTGATAACTGTGTAAAGAATTTTCTTCTAAAGAATGAAATCCTTTTTATGTAATTTTAGATTGAAATGCAGTAATTTATCTGCAAAAGACTTTTGCATATGTGATAGAGGCTGCTCCAAAATAAGTAACAGATGTGTAGGGCTCCATTGAAACACAAATATGTGCCAGGCATTCTTTAAATATGAAAATTTGCCATTATAAGAGATGTGTCAGGAATTTAGCCTTTTATGTCTGTCTAGTTTTATTTAGTCATGAGCAAAATATGATAGAGAAAGCCCCAACGAATGCCTCAGCTCAAGTTTGGAGGGCAGTGGTCCAGATTGTCTTTTGGAAAATGCCAAATGTGAACTCCAAAGCAAATGTAGGCTAGAAATAAATGATGATGGCCAAATACTAAGTAAAATACTGCCCCCGATGCCCGTGACCCATTCTTATTCTCTGCTGCCTGGTCACTGAGATTGTTTAGTAGTGTTAGGAACTTGGGATGCTTACGTGCTGAAGTCGTGAATGTACAGTCCCAATGCATATTGGCAAGAACAAATATAACTGGTGTTAGAATCAGACCTCCAAACACAGACCAATCTTGGAAATAAGATTGTTAGAAATGTTTAATACAGACCCATTCCATAACCTAGAAACAAGACTTTAGAACCCTTTGCCTTTATAAAACTAAGTTTCTTTAATTTGCCTCTTCCAAAATTGTATAATGTATTGGTACATCTACTTTTGAACACAAGCATATTTAGAGAGTATGAAAATCTTACTATATTTTATTGAAACAACCATTCAGTTTGCACAGATGTGCACTCGAATTAGTACTTTTCAAAATGAATCGAGAAAGCACAGTTTTTGGAAGGAGTCAGCAAAACTTTGTTTGCTCAAAATACCTGTAATAGGCATTTTACTTCCTCATTAAAATGTCTCTCCTCAGTCTTGTTTCATGAAATGATCTACTATATCGCCTGCCCTGAAAAACTGAATGATAAATAAGCAAATTAGAATTGTTTTTCCTTGTTTATGTGAGAAAGAAACATCGGCGGCACCTCCACTAAAAGTCATCCGGAAAAGTAAGAGAAAGTTTGAGAGATGTGGCAGTGGCAGAATTAATTGTGTAATGTCTTTTCACTAAATCTTCAGACTGTTCCTGCTTCCACTGTGGGTCAATTTAGCGGCAATGCGACTCAGATGATAAGGCTTAATTTTCTGTGACCTATTTTCTTTAACCTTTATATGACCCTAAAGCTTTTCTTTTTCTGTTTTTCCTCCTTCTTTCTTTCTTTCTTTCTTTCTTTCTTTCATTCTCTCGTTCTTTCGTTCTTTCTCTCTTGTCTATCTTTTCCCCTTATGCTGCCTGCCTTCTACCTTGCCCAGCCATGGGTAACTTCAAAGCACTTCTGTCGGATGCTAGGTTTTATTGCATGGCGATTCATTCCACTACATAAAACACCACTTGCTTATAAACGTTCTGCCCAAAAATAGGGGCAACAAAAGTCATTAAAATTTTCTTCCCATGTTTTTCTTAGCAGGGAAGTGTTTGGAAGAGGAAAAATGTGGATTCTTTACATGCAGTGGCATATTTTCTCTTGGCTATTTATAATTCACATTTCTCCCCATGTACTTGAGGTAAAAGTCACTTTTAAAAATAGAAGCTATCATTTTTAAAACTGAAATCAATCGTCAGAAATACCTGCAAAGAAATTAGTGCAGACATTTCATTGCTCCTTGTTCAAATTCTCTCTCCGTGACCCTTTTTTAATTTTTAATGAGTGCTCCAGGATACTTTTCACAAGTCTTTCATTCTTTCAGAGATTACTCTTTTTAACACTATACACGTGTCCACTGTAAGTGTAATGATGACACACACATAATCTACACACAGGTCATACGAACAAGCCCTACCAACATGCTTAAAGGTAACTTTAAATTAAATACCTACATACTTGTAGGTTAGTATGTTGAAAAAAGAATGGAGCACTTATAAACACTGAAAATAACACAAAGACATAGCCAGACTGAATTTTGGACATGGATAATCAGAACAATCTGTAGCCCGTCTGTGGCTAATGGGATGTTTCTCCCAGCTTTGTCACCATGGCAAATACTTCATAATACACAAACATTTGTAGCGCTAAAAATCCACCCACTCTTGTTGAAAGATGGCCAGGTTTTGTAAAATTACATTCCAGCTAGTGCTACCCTGCTGATTTTTCAGATAAGTTCTTTCTGTTTGCCATTCATGTGCTTGACAAGGGATCGAAGGGGGGAAATATGTAGAGTTTGTAAACAGTCATTGCATTTTCCTAGTTCAAGCACCTTATAAACACATGTCGCTAAATTTTTGTGCAGGCCGAATCTGGGGTCGAGGGAATCTATTTTGCAGTGGTGGGGTGGAGAGGGGAAACCTCTAGGTCTTTAACTCCCCCTCCCCCCCACAAACCTCATCATTCTTCTAAATAAACATACAATCAAAGTAAAAAAGCCCACTTGTGGAACAAATACAACTTCAGGGCAAGTCTCTTTGTCCCTTCAACAATTAAATTGCTGCCCTTAAGCACTTATGGAGAGTTTGGGGTGCGTGTCTTTATAATGAATGCCACCAGGGCCAGTATTCCATTGAAGTGGTAGCCTAGTCCAACTTCCTATTTAGCTTCTGGAAGCAAGGCCGGGAGTGCCACATGCCTGGGTAAAGAACATCCTGGTTCCTTTCTGACCCTCCTGCTCTCTTGCCAACACAGTAAAGTATAGCACACACTCCAACTCATTCCTCTACTTAGAGGGAGGGGGGAAGGAAGCCTTGGTAACACTCCATTGCAGAGCCAAATTAGAGCAAACTGTTGTGCGGCAATGCCAAAAAAATTCAGAATACGTGTGACTGGGGGAAAAATGTAGGCAAAACAGTCTTTTCCACAAGTGGGTGGAAGAGGACGAGTCACAGTTTTAAAAGCATAACATAGGTGTATAGTGCCAGAAAGGGCCAGTCCAAATATTTACATGCAATAGTGATATATGAGGAAAAGCTTAACAGAATGCGTGGGGGGGGGGGGGGGGGGCTGGGGGAAGAGAGAACACGAGTGTTACTGGAAGCTCTAGGCACAACACCGGTCTGTTGGCGACCTGTTTGAGTTTTACAAGCCTGTTTATACTGTCTGTTACCCCAGCATCATCTTGCTACATCATATGGTCTTTCCCAGAATCTCATAGCATCAGGCAGGAAGGCAGGAGAAGACATGGGCACCAATACACCACAATTATGAATGCCTCTTCAAGGAGAATAATCCTCCTAACAATTGTTGTTAATTTTAATGATTATTAACCTTCAATAGGACCATGAACATTTATTTTTAAAACTCAGGCTTTGTGGAAACAAAAGATGCCTTTAGATGTGGCAATTCAGAGCAGCAATTATTTGCTTTAGTTTTACTTTGGAAAGCATTTGGATGCTAATTCAGAATTTGCATTATTCAGTCATTGCTACTGCTTAAGAGAGTGGATGCAAAAGACTACCAACCAAACTTGCAATCACGTTTTCCCTGTATAAAATGCTGCATGTAAAATATCAACCCCAAAGAGTTTTGACTGGCAGTAGCTTTTTAACAAAAGAAGAAAATTACCTTATTTGATTTCACACTTATGGGCAAAGTTTTATACTAATAGTCATTAGCATAATGAAGACTTCTTAGGAGAGATGATTCAGGAACTGGGTTTTTTTTTTCTTCTTTTTTTCTATTTTCTTTCAAGAAAAGATATTACAGTAAAATAGGAAGTAAGTCTTGGTAAATAGCAAGCATTTTGCTGTGAGTTTAAATATTTATTTTATTGCCCAGGGCAAAATATCTATGATCTTGATATTTCTAATAAGTTAAACACATACCCAAACTAGGTTCTATGCAAGCAACACCTGGCGATTGACGTTGCCTTTTTAAATAACAATTTTAACAACTCTTAAACACAGATAGAAATACTACCTTCTATTTTGTTTAAAGTTCATTTCCTGTCTCTAGGATATTCACTGACCTTTCAATGTTGGCTATTTTGCTTTTTCACTTTTTCCTGTGAGTCTTATTCCCCTTCTCATTGGCTTCATTCCATTCCTGACCTCTCTTCCCCTCAAGAAAATTAAATGCAGCCCAAAACATATTGGACCCCAATTAGTTTTACAGCTCCTCTTAGCTTCCTTCTACTTCATTCTTTAGTTTGTTCCAAGTCATTTGCCCGAACACATTCAGGCTTCACAGACCTGCGCATTCACATAGGAAACAACCTCTATCTTTCATAGATTGATTTTTCTACATTTCCTATTTACAAAATTTGAAATCCCCTTAAGCTCGTATCAGAAATTTCTTGGTAACCCTTAATTATATCAGTTTTATTCAATATCATTCAGTTCCTGGAAGCAATATCTGTTCTTATGGATATTTTTCTATCTATCACATTTTTATTAAAACCCACAATAGACTCTATTTTATCTTCTCCTTAGATAAGTGCATTAAAGAAAAATAATGCAAGTAAAAGGATAGCTTTATGGTACATGTCCTGGGATCACACGGTGAATGACTATAAATAAATCACAGATGATTCTGTTTCACCTAAAGTGTTGAAGAGGACAGAGCACTCTAATCTGTATGATGAGATAATTTGTAATCTTCTCTTCTTCCTTAGGGCAACTAAGTGCATGTGTAAGCTTGTTTGTGCTTCTAGAAATGTCTTTAATATTTCCCTGAACTCCACCACAACATTTTCAGTGAAAAATGGCTCTGCAGTTTGTTTCATCATGCTAATTGAAATGAATTATTATGCCATACAGAAAAAACCTTCTTCTCTTCCAAATTCGACTTTGCAGATATCTCTGATTTACCTGCAATTGGATTACAAGAGCAAAATAATGCTTCGGAATTATCTAGTTAGAAAAGGACTATGCATCTTAGCAAAAAAGAAGTGAATGAAGAAAGGAAGCCTTACGAAGATGGTATAAGTTCACTCTTACATTTAGACAGATCAATTAGGTATTAATTTGAAACAATTGTATGATTCATATTTTCAGCATTTGGTGACATTGAGGTAGTAGTTGATGAAATTAAGATACATCCCTCACGCATTCTACATTCACAAGCCTCTGGCCAAGGAATAAGCCTTTCCTTCCTCTGTATTTTTCTTGTGATTTATATTACCCCGAGAAAAATGAGGCTGTACAGTTCTGTGGTTGGCACAGTACTGCTGCTCTGTTATAATGCCCGACAAGTTAAATACATAAAATTGCCTCCTGGATTCCTTCAGTCTGAATTTGGGGCTAATAATCATGGCAAGTCCTGACCCCCTTCTCCCAGGCTTGCCTTTGTTTAAGTATTTCCCACTCTGGATGCTCTAGAGCCCCCGAAGATCCTCTCTCTCTCTCCAAACATCTTCAAATCCTCTTGGGCTCTGTGTTTACACTGCATTACCACAGATTTTAAAAAACACATTCAAATGAAAACAAAAACAAAACTCTTAATGGGCTCCACTCTGAAAGGCTGGAAGTGTCAAGAGACAAAAATTTGGACCGCCAGTGGATACTGGTGTTTCTTATTTTCCCTGCATTTGTGGGCTACCCCCTCGCGCTGTGATACTTTATCTGTGTCCCCCTCCACCTAACAGTCCCTCAGAAAACCTCTTCCCAGTCTCCTCCTTTCCTCTTCACATTCCACTCATGCTCTAGATTCACAGGAAGTTGCAAAGAAATTCACAGAGAGGCCCCACGGACCCTTTATGGTGTTTAATGCTGACATCTCGCGTGACTAGTACAATGTCAAAACCAGGGTCTTGACATAGGACAATGTTCAGAGCTATTCAGATTGCGTTGCATTACAGATTTTACAATACATGAACCTATTTGAATGTGTATGTGTATAGATGTATGCAATTTTATCGCATTGTGTAGGTTCATGTAACCACCGACTAAACCAGGGGTATTTCCATAAATAAAATTAGTTTCGCAAATGTCACAGCTAGTAAAGGTAAGAATTGTTCCATGAAGCTGCTGTTTCTGTTTTTCATCCATTTATATCCATTTTCAGACATATATAACATGCATGTATATAAAGTTACGGCATAAGATGCATAAATATAATGTATAACATAAAACATATTTCTTACTGTTGGTCATGATAAAAAAATTTTAAGAGCCACTGTCCTAGACTCTTGCTGCTCAAGGTATGGTCTATGCCCTAACAGCATCAGCTTTCTGGTATCTTGGTAGAGATGCAAAATTTCAGGTCCATCCCCAAAGCCTACTGAACCAGAATCTGTATTTTTAAGCAGGATCCGCAAATGATTTAATGTGTACATTGAGGCCTGAGAAGCACTTTCCTGGCAGACGGCTTCACTGAATCTGCAAGAGGATAAAATACAATCTCTGCATTTCATTGAGAGCCGGAATGAGGGCAATGACCTTTGCAAAGTTTGAATAGAGACCTGGCATCACGATTGTTTTTCCTTGCCTGCTTTAATAGGAGGTGACCCTTGTCAGAGTCCATAGGGCATGGCTGCTGCGGAAACGGTGATAGATTTTACATCGGCAAGTTCTTTATTCTTTCAGGATTTTGTAATGTTTTCCATCAGCAGCCAGGGTACAAAAAAATGTGTGGTCCTTTCTAGTTTCCACAAAATTGTGATGTCTGGGGAGCGAGTTTAGCCCACAGTATTTTCTGCTTCAATAAAGTTGGTTGAAATCTCACTGTCCCCAGCCTGCTTGGTGCTATCACCACACAGAGTGTTATTTTTTCTTCCCTTTTCCAGGTAGGTGACCCTGAGAATACACATGGGGAGAAAAATAAGAGAACAATGTGGCCTTGCTCATTAAGATTAGAATCCTGTATAATGTGTCCATGATTCCTGAGGAGCTCTCATCCTGTGAGCTTCATCATTCTTTATGAGATTAATAAAATTATTGAATATTGTTCCTGTAGTGTCTGCGCTTTCAACTCAAAAATAACACGCATGAGAGCCATTCCAAGTGAGTAGGGCTTTCCAATATCCTGGTGATTTTGTAGGGAAAGCTGGGGCAGGGTGGGAGTAGGGGAACGGGGAAAGGAGGTTTTCGAATGACAGTGATCCAGCTTAGGCTCATTCCACCAACTCCTAGCTACTGTTCTTGAAGTAAGGCTAATTAATGTAATTAACACACTTCAGGCAAAATAACCCACCCAAATATTAACAGAATGTCTTTCATAAGAAAAAGCACAAAATGTGGTTCTGTCGTTTTATTTCTGCTTGAGGAGGCAATATTGTGAAGGAATGTGAAATCCTTTAATTAGACACAATTTAAAACCCAGACAGAAAATTGAGATGCTGAGAATTCTACCTTGAGAAGCAATATTCATACTCAGGAGCAGCAGACAATGCACCACACACAGATGTTTTACAGTGAATTCAGGTGATCTCATCACACCAGAAGATTACTCCGTTATAATAACCACATTAAGATAAACTTCGATCACAGCCAGTTATGGCTTCATAATGAGATTAAAAGTCTACCCAGGTAGATGCCTGAAGACAGATTTAGAGAAGAAATTCTGATTCCTCTCCCCGCCCCCCTCTAGGTACTTCTTTTATGCATATACATTTTCCAGTTAGGAGAGAAATCAGGAGGAGGATACTGGCACTGGACTCCGGGAGTGCTCTGAACAGGAAGCTGCACGTGCTTCCATCCCTATTGTGCATGACTGGGAAGAACACAGGCCTTGGAACCACCAGCTAGTCTCTAGGCCTGACCCTGCAGTACTACCAAAGGCGCCCTGGGTTAGTTGGTTCCCATTCTTGGCCCTGGTCTCTTTATTTCAAAATGAAAAGGTTGGACCCTACAGGCCCCAAATCTCTTTCCACCTCTCATATGTTGTTATTTTAGGACTCTGCATTGTTCCAAATAATGAAAAGAATATAGAATTTTAGGATTTCAAGGTCATCTAGGACTCAAAGACCCTCAGACCATGCCATCCTTCAGTGCTGCTTGAAGACATCAAGCACTCACACCCTGATTACCAGCCCATCAATGAACAGAACTCCTATCCTGCAAAACCACACCCTGCTGAGGCCCACATTTAAGGCCTGGACCCCCCCCAATTAATGATTCAAAAGACTTCCTATAGACTTGTTAAATATCAAATCAACCTCTTGAGTGTCTACTTGTCTGCACCGCACCCCCACCCCCCCCAAGCGTACAAGTTACCTGGAGGTACTTAAACCCTGGTCCTTTTCCTCATCTCCCATGTTAAAAAGACTTATTAAGTAAAATGGCTTTAGGCTTTAAACCTTTAACTGCTGGGGCACTTGGGTGGCTCAGTCATTATAGGTCAGACTCTCGGTTTCAGCTCAGGTGATGATCTCACAGTTCATGGGATTGAGCCCCAAGTAGGATTTGCCTACTTGGGATTCTCTCTCTCTCTCTCTCTCTCTCTCTCTCTTTCTACCCGTCCCCTACATGTGCACACATGTGCGCGTGCTCTCTCTGTCTCTCAAAATAAAAAGTAAACTTTAAAAGACAAATAAAAAAAATAAACCTGTAACTGCTGGCAGAATTAACCAATTTCTAACGAGTCTCAAATGAAAGTTTAATAACCCTTTAAAAGTAAATGTGGAACTTGATTTATTCTCAACTGTTGATTTCTTCTTTTTAGGCAGATTTTTTCATGTTGTCCCCACAACATTCTCACCCCTTCCAAACACATATACTACACCTACAAATTAAGGTAGAATTTATGAGATTTCACTTGACTTAAAAGTGGCATCCTTATGGGGAACCTGGGTGGCTCAGTTGACTAAGTGGTTAAGCGACTGACTCTTGATTTCAGCTCAGGTCATGATTTCACGGTTCATGAGTTCAAGCCCTGTATCAAGCTCTGCACTGACAGTGGGGAGCCTGCTTGAGATTCTCTCTCTCCTTCTCTCTCTGCCCTTCCACTGCTCTCTTTCTCTCAAATAATAAATAAACTATTAAAAAAAGTGGCACCCGTTTTTCCCTAAGAGACTGCATCTTGTAAATCACCCTTTAAAAGCTGACAGGATTTATTGTCTTTTGCCTAAGACCCTGTGCTAGGCTCTATTGTACAATATTATGAACTCTGGGTGTTCAATAAATAGCTGACAATGATGAATGAGAATGAGTCCATGAAATAGTTGGTGGCATCTTCAAGTGCCAATTATTACACTTTCATAAGGCTGGGACCTTAACTCACATTCAAGGAAAACCTGTTATACCAGCTTTTTATAGCCCATTTAAAAAACTACAGATTATTCCCCAAGATAATTATGTGGTTACCAAAGAAACTCACAAGTAAGCAGGATATAACGGGACTCAATGTACCTACTGTGTCATTTATGAACTAGCAAAGAAAGATGACAAAAATATCTGGTTACTAACATAAAAGAGTGAGCTGGGAAAACAAAAGTCAGTGTTGCTGGCCATTCTGGAAGTTGGGGAAAATGTAAATATTAAAATGCTTCCTGCCTTCCCATCCTAAACATACGTACTCACCCCACAATGTTGTGCAGGATAAGGAAAAGGGGCATCCGAAGGGAAGAAGAAAGAGAAGCAAAAGAGAGCAAGAAACCAGAGGGCAGATGGCAGGAAGGAGGATTTTTCCATTTTAAAGAGCAGAGGCCACAGTGTGTGTCCTAAAGGGAGAGAAAGAATGAAGCATTCCTTTTCCCCACTGTACCTCAACTCTCTTCTCTTAGTCGGCCTGGGCTGCTACAACAAAATACTATAGTCTGCCTGCCTTATTTCTCACAGTTCCGGAGTCTGGGAAGCTCCAAATCAAGGTGTTGGCTGATCTGTTCTTGGTGAGGGCCTGCTTCCTGCTGGGCAGGTGGCTGCCTCCTTCCTGTGCGTGTATGATCTCTTCTTTGTGCTCACACGGGAAGAGAGAGAGAGAGAGCTCTCTGTCTTCCTCTTCTTCTGAGGGCACTAATTCAATCATGGTGTCCCCACCATCATGACCTCATTAAACCTACTTACCTCTCAAAGGTCCCTCACGGGGGTTAGGGCTTCAACATATGAATCTTGGGGGAGCACAAACATTCAGCCTGTAATAGCCCTTTCTCTCCCCAGGTAAACAGCTCCATCCAGGGGAACACAGCACATTTGTGGGAAAAAAGATGCCAGTTATATGGAACTCAAAGTTAGAAATAATTATTGTGATTTTCTGATATATCCATTAAAAGAAAAAGTGAAATTGGGAAGAATATTAATTTCTTATGAATGGCTGTGATACTGATTATAAGGATGAATCATTTTGCTTTGTTGCTAATAGTTTCTACTTAGCTATTTGATCAAAATGTGTTTGACTGAACACTGAAATATTTATAAGTATAAAATATTCCAAGTATACAAGCATATTGAAAAGCAGAGAAAATAATTTAATGGACTCCAATGAGTCTTGATTTCAGTAATGAAATGAGTCAATCAGTAAATCTAAGAGCAGTTTGCCTTAGTTTGCCTTTGTTAGCAGTTTGCCTTTGTTAGCAGTTTGCCATATTTGCCATATTTGCTCTAGATCACTTTCTAGTCTTTTCTTTCTTTAAAAGAAATGTCCAGCTAATGTTCCACATCTCTCCATCCCTTTTCCCACAGCTCAAGGTAAACACTAACCAGAAGCTGATGTGTGTGGTGAACACTGTGATACCTAATCCAGATGCAATATCCCATTCTGATCAGGAAAGGATTTGTCTCCAAGCTGTTGAAAAGTCGGTGGAAGAAGCCTCCCAACTGACAGCCTTCCTTGGGGAGAGACGACATTGGGAGGTAGGCAGATCATGTAGGGTCTTGGAGGCTATGGTAAGAAGTTTGGATTTTTTTTACTGATTGCGTTAATCATATCCTGTTGTTTTATTAAGGGACTTGTCTTAGTTGTGAAACTCACTTGAAAATTTCATATGCTCACTCACAGAATAAAGTCTCACCTTTTAGCTTGAAATATGGAGCCCTTTTTGAGTCGTACACTCTTAACCTTTCCTACCCTACACTCGCTATTCCTCCCTTTCTTGCCCCACACATATATCTGTCAGACTGATCTGCTGAGTTTCCTCAGAAGACAACATTTTCATCCTGCCTTTGTCCCCAACTTTCCCCCTCTATTTCCCATGGCCTGGAATGCCCTCCCCTTGCCTGTCAAAACCACTTACCCATACAAGACCCAGCTGAAACCTCCATTCCATGAAGCCTTCTCGGACTACCCAGCTCTCAGCAATTTTCCCTCTTCTGGATCAACATTCTTATTTTCTATCTGTCCTATTGATTCTTAGTAATTTCTAGTCCCCATGGAATGAGGAAGGGACTAGATTCTCCAAAAGAGTCCAAGTGGAAGCAGCCTGTGCAGACATGCCCCTTGTAGTAAGTGACTTCTATCACTGCTGGAGAAACTGGTAGCTGTAAAAATGAGGTGGATTGAGACAGGTCAAGGTAAGGACAGAGGCAGATAAGGCTTTATATCCTTAGAATGTAGGAGCAGTATTTGGTGTTCCTTCTTTGAGGAGATTATCTGCTAAGAGAGTGTTAAAGGTGGAAAAACTAACACAGAATCCAGTTGGAACCATTAGAGCTCAGGATAACTGGATGTTGTGCTGCAGCTGGGGCTGCCCTTCCTGACAGGGGATGCCTCATCTACAATGTATAGTTGCCTGGCTGGACACTGAAACCACTGATGTTGCTGAGGCCAAGTGCCAGTGTTGGGCCATGACATCAGGAACCTCAAACAAATAGAAAGAAGGAAGTCCCTTTCTCTGCTTTCCTTTTCCTGCTTTCCAATCTCCCTCTGGTGCAGTAGATCTGATACCTGTTGGGGTGTTAGAGTGACCTGTGAAAGAGGTTAAATGGTGATAGCTAGGCTCCCCAGACCACTTGAAAACTATTGTCGAGGTATGGGCCCAGTCATCTATAGCTTGCAAAGGTTCCCAAGGTATTCTGACACAGATTGATGGTTGCAATCCACAGCTTAGTGCCTCTTGTTGGCAGAACTAGGTGGCAAAGTTGTTTGGGGAAAGTGTTTTTCTGAATCAGAATCCCAGCATCCCAAAGAAGAATGCAGAAGAATGGATTTGAATCTGAGAGACAGTAGTTAAATACATGGCACAATATCCTTCTAGATATGAATAAGGTTATGTTTTAGTGAAAAACCCAACTTCCAAGACCTGATTTGGAAGATCTGGAATTAGGGGCAGTGGATATGACACTGAAAGAGAACCTAGGTTCCCATGAGAGGAAGGGAGCATTGAAGGAACCTTTCTCTAGGCTTCACTCATAAGAGAATTATGTGTTACTTAAAAGAACACATGCTAGAATCACATGGCTTTCCATGTCAGCCCCATCCACTTACTATTCTGAGCTCTTGACATTATTTAACCTCCCCCCCGCCCCCACTTTCCTTATCAGTAAAGGAAATCAATAATAGAAACATTTCAAAGGGGTTGTGAGACTCCAATGAGATGCAGAATGGACAGCATTTAGCCTAGTTTACAGCATCCAGGAGAGTACCAGCCTCTCACTAAATTTTACACAAGGGTCAGTCTTTGAGAGGAAAGCAACTGCCTGATGGGCACACTTCTGTGCTCCTAACATGGGGCAACTCTTCCACTTCCTGTTGGAAAACTTCATCTGTGGGTGGATTCTGTGACTGGGAGGGTAGGTGTCATGGAAAAGATTCCTGGAAGCTGGTGGAGCACTAATGAGCTTTGGCTGGAGACAGTGCTGGGTGCTGGGTGCATGCAGAGGAATGGTAGTGCAGTCAGAGGCATTTTAGAAGGCTGCTTCCATCCCAGGCCTTGGTGCTACCCAATCTCTCATCTGAGATACACTTCCATGGATGTCTCCTCACCATTCAAATGGCACGAGCTTAAGGAGGACTCTCTAACCACCTTATTTAGTGTTATTCTTTATTTTATTCCACGTGTTGTTCTCTATCCTTTCTAAATTTTTTTCATGGGATTTGTCATTAACTGATATTATCTTATCTAATTATCCCACTACACAAGATTGCAAATGCCTTAGAAACAGCCTAGAACAGTGCCTGGCACCCAGATGGCATTCAATAAAAAACTTATACTAGGAGAAACCAATGCCTTCAGGAAGGTGAGGGAGAATAGCAAGTACTCAAGAGTGGTATGACTTGCAACTCAATGGGAATGATAGCAACAATTATGTCCCAACTACCCATACACACACACACACACACACACACACACACACACACATATACTCCTTATGGGAGGGTGCCTTACTCACTGCTGCCAAGGCCAACACTGAAATTTCAGAATGACTCAACTATAGCAGTAGAAGTTTAGCCAGAGTCCAGAATGTTCCTACAGCCTTACTCATGAATCACTTAGTTGTGCTAACTCACCCCAACCAATTGGTCCTCCAGGATTCTCTGTGGCTTTCCTAGAACAATACTATCAATCCAAGATCTTTCTGGTCCTAGTCCTGGTCTAGTAATGAGGGATCAATGATGGGTTACTTGTTCCTGGAAGAGTAGGTGTATGGTGAAGTTTACTTTATCACTAAGAATGAGGCTACCAAACATGTAGCCTAAGAAAGGTAAGGAATTTAGAATAATCTCTCTTGAGAAACAAGCTACCCCTTGGACTGTATGTTCAGGTTCATTCATTCATTCATTCATTCAGCTGGCGCTTGTTAAGTACCTACCGTGACCCAGCCATTATACTAGGTTTTAGGAACCAAGAGGAATATTATAATTCCATGCACTTCCTGAACTGAAGATTATTGTTAAAAGGGCTATTCTTTCTTCAAACATTCTGCAAATGTGTCTGTACATATGCTGCTGGGACTCAGGTCTAGCCTCTCTTTCTGCTTGAGAGATTCTGTCTTTGGCAACATCTATTTTGCTGTGCTGAGCTTTCCGTGGTCCTGGGCAAGTTGCCTTTATGCTCTAAACTTAAGTTAGTCCCTTTACTCTGGCTGACACTGTGGAAAAATTGTATAAATCCTTTCCTTTTCACAGAAAAAATAGCTTCCACTTTGGGATATAAAATGAAAAGTGGGCCTTCCTCTTTTCTACTGGGCAGACATGATTATCATGATACTTCTTTGTAATGCTATCAAACACCACCTGCTCGGTGAGTGCATTAGCATTTTAAGTATATTTGCTGTTAGAAGGATATTAAGTCTGAGCTATGATACAGATTTTTGTTTCAGTTATCTCTAGCACATTTAGATAGCCCTTAATTGTAATCATAAAGAAGAAAAACTTTATACTTAAAAAAATCATACTCCACAAAACTGGACCATCAAAAGGATGAATTCTCACTCATAGAACCTTCTAGAAACTGATGAAAACTAAATGACAAAGTATTTCAATGAGAGTATCAGCGGGAACAGTAATTTCATTACTTCCATTTAGGGTAAGTAGAATGAAGCAGTTTCAGCCTGAAGAGGAAGAATATGGGCTCTCTGATCACAAGGAAATGCCTCCCAGAAAAAGGTACTGGGAAAAACAAAGAAAAAACTTACTTTGACATTCAAAATATACAGACCTGCACTATTTACTGTCATGCCGAGTGGTCTTGGTTATATACAACCAGCAATGCACAGAACAGATACAGAACTGTGTTCATGGGGAGAAAAATTTTAAAAACAGAGAAGTAGCAAAAGCATGCAGCCCTGACCTCTCAATTATTCCACAGAACATTCCTGGCATAAATATTCTGTATCTACCATGGACAAGATCCCAGCAGAGAAGGGCCTGCCTTGGCTGGCAGTCAAAAAGCACTCTAAGAACAATAATGAGCCCTACCCCCACACCATAGTACCTACTTGTAAGTTAGCCTAGGAAGGGTTGGGAACATCTAAGTTTTCTAAGTTGCAGTAAATATATCTTTCAAGGAACCTCTAGGAACAAAAAAAGCCCTAGGGAGTGTGCATATTGGACACTGGGAACAACCTTGTCTACCAAGAATGTTGACATCAACCAAAGGCTTTGCTATCCTTCTGCTGGCTCAGTCCTGCTAGGCCAGCTCTCAGCTAAGCTATTGAAAGAAATCCGATGAACCTCCAAAGGCCACCTACATTCATTGCACATCAGTGGGGAAAAGGATTAGGAAAACTAACTGAAGAAAAACAAATCTTTATTTATGATTTTTATAAAGATCTCTAGCATCTTACAGTTGATTATTTTGCTAACTGAACTGAAATCTTAGTAATTAATAATCACTCTGAGGAAATCAGGAAACATCATTGCATTTAAAGTTTGAAAGACAAACATGACTTGGAAGTGACAGTGTATTGCTCTGGAGAAATTATAGACTCGGCTCCACTGGCACCATTTTTTTTTTTTAATTTTTCATGGCACCATTTTTTTTTTTTTAACTCCAGGATAGTGAAGAAAAGGTAGAGACCTTTCTCTCTCCTCTCCAGAGAAGATTTGTTTACATTCCAGGGTAAAGGTCTCACTCCCTCTCTGGAGGGGAAGTGAACAAATGTGTGAGCAACCTATGAAAGCTCCGAGTTTCAAAATTTAAGGGTTCCTTTCCTGTGATGAAATTCTGCTGCATGTTCGGGGTGATAATCAGGCCCACATTGAATTGCTCAATGGGGATTGAAGCTCATGGCTGAGATGCTCAGTGAATGATAAATGGTTTGTTCTCGGATCCAGAGATCTTGTGTTTCCTGTAAAAAACTGTAGCTATGTATATGTGCATATATGTTATGTATTACAGGCACATAACCTTGTATGCATACAAGCACATATTACCCAAATAGGACGTCACCACCAGCTCTTAGATTGGAAAGAATAACAATTCTCACAAAGTGCCTCATGAATTAAAATGAGCAGCTGGCCTATTCCTTGTCGTGATAGTTAATTGTATGTTTCAACTGGACTGGTCCATAGGGAGCCCAGATATTTGGTCAAACATTCTGGGTATTACTGTAAGGATGTTTTTGGATGAGATTAACATTTAAATCAGTAGACTGAGTAAAACAAATTGCTCTTCCTGATACGAGTGGGCTCTATCCAATCAGTGGAAGGCTTGAATAGAATAAATAGACTGATCTCCAAGCAAGAGAGAATTCTTCCTGCCTATTGGCCTTCAAACAGGAACATTGGCTTTCTTTCTGTCTCTGTACTCAAACTGAAACATTTGTTCTTTTTGGGTCTCGAGTTTGCCAGTCTTTGGACTGGAACTACACTACTGATTTTCCAAGTTCTCAGGCCCTTGGACTCAGACTGGAACAAAAGCATAAAGTGACTCCAACCTGCAGACTCACCCAGCAGATCTTGGGATTTGTCAGCCTCCATAACTGTGTGAGCTCATTCCTAATAATAAATCTCTCCATATACGTACATATCCTATTGGTTCTGTTTCTCTAGAGAACCCTGACTAATAAAACTGCCTTGATATAAAAGAAATCCAGTCAACAGAAGGCTTACTTGTTCTATGTTCATGATGTCCCTGTTTCCACATACATCTAGGAATACAAATACTATAATCCTGACAAAAGTTGCCTGTTCCCCTAAACCTGTCCACACCTCTGTGAATAGTCCTTCATTAAAGTCTCTTTATTTAAACCATTTGGGATAAACTCATTTGGGCCATGATACATATTATTCTAGAATTCAATGCCACAATGAAAAAGAATAATATGTATATGAATGTTCTACCCAATTCTCAGTTTTACATTTAACATGTAAAAGTCACAAGAAAATTTCACTTCCTGCCTAGCAATGAATAAAAGCCTAAAAAGGTCAAATGATCTATTCAATCATAACGTTTCTAGAAGCTATCACAGGGCTGAAGTCTCAGAGGCAGCACACATGAATACACATGAATTATTTCACCTTTGGCAGAATGTGGAGGAAGAAGTAGCCACCAGAGAAGAGAATAAGGAAAAATTGGCTACAATTTTTACAAATTCCTAAAGGCAAATGTAGGCCGACAGATCAATTTAAAATACCTGGAAGGCCCAGACATAAGAGGAGTTCACGCTCGGTTTCAAGGTCTTTCCCCCAGGTCTCTTCTAGGAGCTCATGAGAAAAACCAGGGGTAGGGAAAGAAACTGGAGAGATTCCCCCCCTCGGGGGCATCAATTTGCAGGATGTGATTGGTTACCAGCTGTGCAGCACTGATCATTTTCCTGTGCCCTCTTTCATGTGAAACAAAAGCCTAAGTTGCTGGGTATAGACAGTGAAACTTCTCACCTCTAAGGCCTCTGGGGGACAGATAACAAAGAAAAGCCATTTGCTTCTGGACAACGTGTCTTCGAGTGAAGAAAACTTGAACAATACAATAATGTTTCCGTGAAAAAAGAAAATCCAGCACAATCCCAGAGCCAAACTATATTTCTGTAGGTCTTTCTATATGTATACAATATGCACACAAATGGAAGTGGTAATTATAGTTACCTTGATGGAGGAATGTGGAATTGGTAGTGAAAGGGGACTTGAGTTGTACCAGTGAAAGCCAAATAAAGTCTGGAGTTTGGTAAATAACATTTTACCAATGCTAATTTCTTGTTTTTGACAAATGGAACATGTTTATATAAGATGGGAAACTGGGTGAAGGGTGTATGAGATCTGTACTAGCTTTGCAACTATCCTGAAAATCAAAAATTATTCCAAACTAAAAACTTAATTTAAAAGAAAAAACTGAGAAAGTACAGATGTTGAATGGAATTTTTAAAAAGTGAGTTTGAAGTGATAATTATGATAATCTGTAATTATGTTCCTAGTTATTGCAAAACCTTTATCTACCAAAATGAAACAACTTTCTGGAAAGCTTATAAATCAGGACATTGAAGTTACAACAATAATTAATGAAACATTAACTGTTTCTTATAGAACTATTTAAAAAACATACTTAAAATGTAAAAATTTGAGTCTGTGAGACTCAGCCCCATGGGCAATAACCTTAATATTAAGAAAAAATCTCGGGGTGCCTGGGTGGCTCAGTTGGTTAAGTGTCGGATTGTTGGTTTTAGCTCAGGTCATGATCTAATTGTTTATGAGTTCGAGCCCCACATCAGGCTCTGTGCTGCCAGTGTGGAGCCTGCTTGGGATTCTCTCTCTCCCTCTCCCTCTCTCTCTCTCTCAATCTGTCTCTGCCCCCTCTCTGTCTCAAAATAAATAACTAAACTTTAAAAAAATAAAAAGAAAAAATCTCTTTTTTCCTGAGACTTAATGGCAATCTACTTAATGGAGAAGCCACTGGAGGAGTTCGATGAAGTTTTTTAAGTCAAATTATGGCTCAGATGAGGTTGTCATATAGCTAGTGACAGCCACGGTCAAGCAAACAAGCTCACGGTTTGTGAGTTTGAGCCCCATGTAGGGCTCCTTGCTGACACCATAGAGCTTGCTTGGGATTCTCTCTCTTTCTCAAAATAAATAAATAAATTTAAAAAATTAGTTTTACTGTAAATATGGCAACATTTGAAAAAAATAAGTGGGATTGTCTTTTTAATTGTATTATTTTTATATTATAGAGCTGGTTTCTAAGTATTTTGAATATCAACTCTGTTTACAACCTTTACATCCATTTATCTCTAAGACAGTTGGAAATTGGATTTCTAACCCTGACCACGTGACACCTTTGTTTGGCCCCCGAACCTCAAGGGCTGCATGGAAAATTGCAAAAATATTCTTTTTTAAAAAAATTTTTTTAATGTTTATTTATTTTTGAGAGAGAGCAAGAGAGCGCGAGCAAGCATGAGCAGGAGAGGGGCAGAGAGAGAAGGAGACACAGAATCTGAAGCAGGCTCCAGGCTCTGAGCTGTTGGCCCAGAGCCTTACTCAGGGCTCTAACTCATGAGCAGTGAGATCATGACCTGAGCCAAAGTCAGACACTTAACCAACTTAATCCAGGCACCCCTGCAAAAATATTCTGATATAAAAATTGATTAAAAACTTAAAATAAACCTGTATTAGACAGCAATTTTAGCAAGAGCAACTACCATAAAGTAAAATAATAAGTATTAGAATCAACTTCCAAACTTTGGAAATTGGAGATTAAGAGAGAAAGTGGAAGCTCTTTGGTAAGCATTGCACAGCAGGAGAAATTCTTCAGCTCTAAGACCAAAGGAGGGAAGCATACGGAAATGATAACTATAGTGTGGTGAAACCAATTTAAATTTCTTTAAATAAAAGTTTGTACCACTTCACGGCCAGCCTTTAGAAATGGCTCTGGAAAATTCCAAGATAACATAGCAAGGTGAAAAAAGTATATAATTCAACTAAGACATTGTTTTTCAGCAAGAAGCAGATTCCAAGCATGCAATAAAAAAAAAAAGTCAAGGAAGAAAAATACTGGAAAAATTTGAAATTATTACGCTGTAACTTGCCAGTCTTTTTGAATGGAAAGAAAGGAATGCTCTGGTTGGCTGGAGTTGTCTACAGGAGACCATCTTCTTTATACAAACTCCAAAATAGTAACTTCCATTTTTGTAGGAACTCTGCAGATCCTTAGAACTTATTTGAGAAATTAGTTAATTGTACAAGGCGTCATAGCTAACAAATACAGAGCCTTGGGTTTCAGGTCAACTTGGGAAGACTCAAAAGTTCGTGTTCCTTCCTCTACCCAATATTTTCAAACTGGCTTCTTGTTAAAATCAGACAATTCCTAAAACATACTGATGTTCATGCCTTATCTCAAGGTTCTAATTCCAATCTAAATTGGTCTGGGAGGGGTGCCTTTTCTTATTTGTTTTTGTTTTATTTATTCTTTTTAATTTTTTTAACGTTTATTTTTGAGAGAGATAGAGACAGAGCATGAGTGGGGGAAGGGCAGAGACAGAGAGGGAGACACAGAATCAGAAGCAGGCTCCAGGCTCTGAGCGGTCAGCACAGAGCCTGATGCAGGGCTTGAACTCATGAACCATGAGATCATGACCTGAGCCAAAGTCGGACGCTCAACCGACTGAGTCACTCAGGTGCCCCTGTTTTTGCCTTTTTAAAAAGCCCTGCAGATGATGCTTCCGTCCAGCCAGGGTAAGAGCCACTGTGCTACATGTGCTGAGTCTTGAAACCCAAGAGCTGTCAAAAAATTCACAGTAATATTATGATCATGCAGAATTTACGTTTGGATATAGTGTTATTGAAGAATCAATGAAATAGCTCATTTTGATCAATACAAATATCTATATTGAGTTGAAGGATTTTCTTCATTTAGATCTCATTCATTAGAGAAGGTTTTTCTTGTTAGTAATTATGGGGTTGTAGCTTAACTAGCAGAAAGTGTAATCATTGGACTAGAATGGCTTTTTTGCCCTAATAGGATGATAATGATTAGGGCCAGTCTAACACTTGCTCTGGATATTTTATCAGAGATTGTCAATGAATACCATTAAGTCCACAATGAGAACAGGCTTCTTGTGTAATAATCAGTTCAGATTAAGAATTTGACCCTCACAAAAGTTTTTTATAACACGTAGGCACTATTTACTGAGATCTTACTCTATGGCAGACATGATATTAAAAATTTTAGACATTACTTGTTTACTCCTGCCCACATCCCTATGAAGTGGTATTATTACCTTTGTTTCACAAATGAGGGACTTGAATTCAGGGAGTTCACACAACTCAAAGTCTCACAGTTGGAAGGTGTAGCCAGGATTCAAAGCTGGGTCAGTTTGACTTGAAAGCCAGTGCTTTTAATCTTGATTTTTTTTTTTTTTTACTGGTGAAATATCAAACACGATATGAGCATAATAATAATAATCCCTCACTGAAATTTAAAATGTGAGAACACAATAAAGGGTAACTATAGCCTTTAGGTGTTTCTTGTGGGGGGAGGCATCCAGCCTTAGTTTCTTTAACTCTGACAAACTCTGATGACCCCTCTCTCCCACAGGTCTGTTAGAAAATCCCAGCATGGGGGTGCCTGGGTGGCTCAGTTAGTTAAGCCTCCAACTCAAGATATTGGCTCAGGTCATGATGTCACAGTTCATGGGATCAGGCCCCATGTCACGCTCTATGCTGACAGCTTGGAACCAGCTTGGAATTCTCTCTCTCTCCCCTCTCTCTCTCTCTCTCTCTCTCCCTCTGCCCCTTGCCCCCACACATTCTTTCTCTATTTCAAAATAAATAAACATTAAAAAAATAAAGAAAATCCCAGTATGTTTAGGTTTGGCAGAGAAAATAGAAGTTGCCTAGTTAAATTTGAATTTCACATAAACAGAATGATTTTTTTAGTTTAAGTATGTCCCAAATGTTGCATGGGACACACCTGTACTAAAAATTATTTATTTACCTGATGTTCTAGTTGAGCTGGGTGTCCTGTATGCTAAATCTGGCCACCTGAGTGCATGTGGTCACCAAGATTAGGCAGGTACGAGCCAAGGTGGGAAAAAGGAGATGAAAAATCCATTCTTGTCATAGCAGAACACATACAGTAAAGGTTTTAACACAAAACTTGACTCTAAGGGAGTTTTCTTATTTCAGTGGCAAACTTTTATAAGCATCAGTGAAAATTGGCTTAATTATCTTGAAGTGATAAAACATGCCACAATTTGTCTCTCTCCTTTGTACCTTGATGACACTCATAGAAAAATTGCTTTACTACGTCTAAAATGCTTTTCTTGTGCTTTTCTCTCTGACTGTAACCTCAGATGAGTTTTTCTTTTCTTTTCTTTTTTAAATGCCTACATACCTAAAACGAGAGGGTAAAGAATAAAAGTCCCTGACAGTGCTGTTACCAAAATAAAACATAGAATTTATGATAATGTAAAAATAATAGTGGTGGAATTTGTTGTCTAGAAGTGCTAAGGAATTTTAGAGTAGTTTACCAACTCTTGCAACATTCCTTTGAAGGGATTATCATTGTCTGGATGTTCCAGATAGAAAAATGTAAGTAGAGATAATTACCTTCTTTGTCTAAACAAGAAATTGGGGACACCATGTGTTAGCCATAAGCTCACTGTGATCTCCTCTGTCCCAGTGACTTAACTCATGGCTTCCCAGCCACCTGAATCCTTGTCCAATTGTCTAGAATTACTAAATAGCTAATGTAGCAAGAAATTAAAAACAAACAAAAATTCTAGTAAATGATTTTAGAAACATGTCAAGGAATATCACAACTATTTTGTAACTCATCAAGTTCCCAAGGGGAGGAGGGAGAGAGTGAGAAGAGCAAATTCAGCACTTCCTTGAAGCTCAAATTTAAAATGTGTCTTGCCCTCAAGTGGCTCGTGACAAATAAAATTAAATCTGATATATGTAAACTAGCACTGGATTTTCAGGCTGGATAAATTGTGACTTGTTTTTCCTGACACTGTTTCTCTATGTTATATAGTGCTTGGCCTTCGTTCTGCTTGGCTAGGTGACAAGTGGTTTGAGCATCCACACTGTGTTTGATAATGTGGTCATGTGACTCTTTCTACTGTTCTGAAGTGCAAATGTCCAAGTCCGTAAGTGGCACATAATGTTTCACAGTGAATCGGGGCTTTCATCAAGGAGCAAATGACCCAGATTGGCGTGTTTGTGACCATATTCCATCTACACAAGCCCTTTGATAAAGGAAGCCTTTGGAGGTGCTGGGAGAGGATGGTTGATGGTGCAGGAAAGAAGTACACCACAGACAATTTACTGGGTAAGCAGGAGCCTTTTCAGCAGGATTCCTGCACGAGAATTACCCTTAGACTGAGTAAATCTAGAGATTAGTCTGTGGTGTCTTTTGTGTACTAAAATGCAGCACATTTTTTCCATGCCTAAGCCCTTTCCTGAAAATGGGTTTCTAATATTATGTCTAAATTCCTTGTTCACTGAACCTACAAGGAACTTATGGAGCAATGGAATTAAAAGATTAAACCTCGAGCCACTTGTGCTAAGTCTTTAAATGCCTTATGGAGCACAGTTTACATAGCAACCCAGTCCACAATGGAAGTTGCACGACTCAATTGCTTTTGGAGAGTCTTAGAGACTCAGGTGTTAGGGGAATTTTTCCTTCACTGTTTTCCTACTGCAGCAACAGGCCCAGTGGCATTACGATTCTTCCGTGTGCACGCCATTAAGTTTTCACATATGGTTGCATATATTGAAGTTGTGTATGGGTTTCGTTTTAAATATTACCCAGTGACCACATGTGATCTCGGCGTGGAGATTAGGTCCTCGTCAGACATCATGTACAGCTTCTTGAGTAATTTCATCTCACAGCCTGTTAGAACTGAGTAGCCCTTTAGAAATATATGCCAGCTTCTTTTTTTTTTTTGTTTTTTTCCCAACGTTTTTTATTTATTTTTGGGACAGAGAGAGACAGAGCATGAACGGGGGAGGGGCAGAGAGAGAGGGAGACACAGAATCGGAAACAGGCTCCAGGCTCCGAGCCATCAGCCCAGAGCCCGACGCCGCGGGGCTCGAACTCCCGGACCGCGAGATCGTGACCTGGCTGAAGTCGGACGCTTAACCGACTGCGCCACCCAGGCGCCCCTTCCAGCTTCTTTTTATAGATGAGAAAAATGAGACGTAGAAAAATTAATGATAATAAAAACAACAACAACAATAATGATAAGTAGCAGTAATGGCTAACATTTGTCCAGCATTTTCTACATGCTGGAAACAACTATTCTTCATTAATTATTTCTTTTACTCCTTGCTGCAGGCCTGTGAGTTCTGGGCTAATATTTTCCTTAATATGTGCTTTCATATGATAGCCTTCCCCTCTCTCCAATATCATCAATTATTAGCTGTCTATTAGATCACGCCCATTAGAAGGCACACATGGTGTTAGTTCTTCCCTCTTAAAGGACAAACCAGGAGCATCTGGGTGGCTCAGTCAGTTGAGTGCCTGGCTCCATTTAGGCTCAGGTCATGATCCCAGGGTAGTGGGATGGAGCCCTGCCTTGGGCTCTGCACTGAGAGTGGAGTCTGCTTGAGAGTCTTTGTTTCTCTGTCTCTCTACCTCTGCCCCTCCCCTGCTCACACGTGCTCTCTCTCTTAAAAAAAAAAAAAGTAAAAGACAAAACAACAACAAAAAACAAAGCCTTCTCCTTACCCTGCTTCCCTTACTGCTTGCCATTCTTTCTCTTATTCCATTTTTGCAGAAAAAAATACCTTGAGTTGGCATTCGGCTCAGCCGATTCATCTCAACCCATTTCTCCCAGCCAGTTGTTTGCCACCACTCCTCTAAACAAACTGGTCCTGTGTAGGTGACCACTGGCCTCCGTGCTGCCAAGTCCACTGACCAAATTTCAGTCCTCATCTTCCCTGACACTACCAGTAGCTTTTGACAAAATTGTTGCCTCCTGCCTGAATCATTGCTTTACCAGATGGGTATATTGCCCCTATTCAAAACAGAGCTTGGCTCCTGGTATCAACCCAAAAAATATTTGTTATAGCAGCCTCCCACAAATTCTGACATGTTTTGGTTTCGTTTTCATTCAATTCAAAATATTTCCTAATTTTCGCTGTGTCTTTTTCTTTGACTTGGAGTTGTGTACAAGTGTATAGTGTTAATTTCCAAGTATTTAGGGATTTCTAGAAAGCTTTCTGTTGTTGATTTCCAATTAAATTCTGTTGGGGTCAGAGAATATACTGGGTATAATTCTAATTCTTTTCCTTTTTTTTCGAGATTTGTTTTATGGCCCAGGTATGGTCTGTCTTGGTGAATGTTCCATGTGCACTTGAAATGAATGTGTATTCTGCTGTTATTAGGTGGAGGGTCTTACAAATAGCAATTATGTTGAGCTGATTGATACTGTTGTTCTAGATCTTTATTGATTTTTTTAATCTGTTTGTTTTATTGATTACTGAGAGAGGAGTGTTAAAGTCTCCACTTATCATTGTTTATTTGTTTATTTTTCCTCTCAATTCTATCTGTTATTGCCTCATGTATTTTGGCTCTTGTTGATACATACACAAATATTTAGAGGTTATGGCTTCTTGATAATTGACCCCTTCATCATCATATACTGTCCCTCAACCTTGATAGTATTACTTGTTCTAAAATTGACCTTGTCTGATATTAATATAGCCAGTTCAGTGTTTAAAAAATTAGATTTGCATAGTATATCTTTTTTCATTATACTTTTAACCTACCTATGTCTTTATATTTAATGTGAATTTCTTATATAACATATAGCACATAAATGGATACTGCTATCTAATTTAATTTAATGATCTTTGCCTCTTAATAGTTAAGGGCATTTAGACAATTCATATTTAATATAATTATTGACATTATTGTAATTAAATCTGCAATCTTTTCATTTCTTTATCTGTTCTTTGTTCTTTTTTAATATTTAAATATTTTTTCATAATTTCATTTTGTATTCATTTTCAAATATTTTCTGTGATTGCTTTAGGGTTTACAATATACATCTTTAACTTATCATAGTCTACCTTCCATCATTATACAACTTTTTTTTAAGTTTATTTATTAGTTTTTTGAGAAAGAGAGAAAGAGAGAGAGAGTGGGGGAAGGGCAGAGAGAGAAGAAGAGACAGAATCCCGAGCAGGCTCCACACTGGCAGCTCAGAGCCCAATGCGGGGCTCTAACTCACGAACGGTGAGATCAGGACCTGAGCCAAAACTAAGAGTCCGATGCTTAACGGGACTGAGCCACCCTGGTGCCCCCATTATACAACTTCTAAAGTGGAAGAGCCTCAAAACATTGTATATCCTTTTCTCCCTCTCATCTACTTCGTCCTCTCATTGTTGCCATACATTGTACTTCTACACATGACTCACTATAGTTACTATTTTGATTTCTCTCAGGGGGACAGCAAAATATGGTCTGCAGTCCAAATCCTGCCCATGGCCTGGTTTTATACAGCCTGTGAGTTAAGAATGGTTTTTATATTTGTAGTGGGTTATGCAAATGATAACAACCAGAAAGTGGGTTATGTAACAGAAAACCTATATGGTCTGCAAGCCTAAAGTACTATTTTGTCTTTCACAGAAAAAAAATTGCCCATTCTTGTTTTAATTACCTTTTAAAATATTAAAATTAAGGAAAATATTTTTTATGTATACTCTTATTTTTACTATTTATGATTCTCTTCTTTTTGGGGGCAGGTGGTTTGGTAGATCTAAATTTCCATTTGATATCATTTTTCCTTGCATGTGAAGAACTTTCTGTAATGTTTCTTTTTGTACAGATATGCTGACAGTGAATTCTTTCAGCCTTTGCTTATTTGAAAAAAATACCTTCAGCTCACTCTCATTGTTGAAAGGTATTTTCAGTGGGTATAGATTTCTGGGTCAGCAATTTCTTTTTCTTTTATCATGGTGCATTGTTCTCTAACTTGCAGTTTCTAATGAGTGGTGTCCTATCATTCTTTGTTCTTCTGTGTGTAATGTTTCTTTTTACTTTTGTTGCCTACAAAATTTTCTCTCTGTCTTTGGTTTATAGCAGTTTGATTAGTGGTGTGAACATTTGTGTGTTTGTTGGTGTTCACCCTGCTTGTGGTTCTCTGGGCATCTTAGATCTATGACCTGTTGTCTTTTACAAATTTTAGAAAATTTGAAGTAATTTCTTCAAATATTTCTTCTGCTCCATTTTGTTTCCTCTTTCTGGGACTCCATTTTCATGTATGTTAGAAATTTAATATTGTGTTCAGCTTTTGGATGCTCTGTTCTTTTTTTTATTATTATTATTCTTTTTTCCTCTTTGTGTTTAATTTTGAGTAATTTCTATTGATCTACCTTTAAGTTTACTGATTTCTTATTTCTTTCCAGACTGCTGATAAGCCTGTCATTGGAATTCTCTATCTTTGATATTTTTTTATTTGTAGCATTTTAATTTGTATATATTTTTTAGTAATTTCTGTCCCCCTGTTTGAATTCCTTGTATGTTCATGAAAGTCGCTACCTATTCCATCAGATCCTTTAGCATATTAATTATAGTTGTTTCAATGTTTTTGGCTGATGGTTTCAAAATTTGGGTCATCTCTGAATCTGGTTGTATTGACTGCTTTATCCCTTAATTTTCTTTCTTTCTTTTTCTTTTTTAAAATTAATTACCAGGTATTGTGTATATAATAGAAGAGATTGAGTTAAATAGTATCCACACCCAGAAATATGCTTGCCTCTTTTGTCAGGCCCATAGTGTGTGGGATTAAGTCAACTAGTCAGGAGTCAAACTGGGTTTGGGTTTTTTTGTTGCTATTTTCACCTGTTCACCACAGGCTTCAAATTTCTCCAGAGTTTAGTTGCTCCTATTTTGTACTTAGAGTAGAGCCTAGTGTACTCCAGGGTTTTCCTCTGTGTTCCTGCTCCATCTTCAGCTTTAGCAATCCCTTTGCCTCTGCCAAAGATGGCATCTCTCTCTATGCTCTTGCATGTGGTTGACTGCTTTTGCTTGCTACTCCCTGCTAGTATTGTAGCAGATATGGAAATCTGAATCAAGATTTGAAGCAGATATGGAAAGCCTGAATCAAGCAGGCTTTTTATACCTTGCCTGCTTTTTCAACATTCCTGCCTGCCTTCCCTCTTGCTCCCAAGCTCTGCCTTGTATCTGTGCTTGGTCGTGGGTGGGGTGGAGTTTTCTTCCCCACCCTCATGGTAGCTAGTTTCTGCTTAATGGTGCAGGATCCTACACCCAAGATGTTTTTCCTGCCTTACTCTCAGGAGCAGAGGGTTTTTACTGATATACTTCCCCTAGGAGCAAATTGATCTGTGCCTGTGTTCCACACCCCAGACAGACACAGGTTTTGTTTCTACTCTCCCCCAGAAGCAATGGTCTTTTACTTGGGCCCCAGGGATGAGAAGATTTGCTGTCCTCACTCAAAGGCTTAAGCTGTTTTCTTCATAGAAAGATGCCGAGGAGCAAAAGATAGTGTTATTTATCTACCAATTACTATGATTTGTTGAGATTTCTATTCCAGAGAGCATTAACTCCTTGGTAATTTGGGCTACCCCAAATGTGAGTCAAGTATCTGCCTGAGGTTGAAGAGAGCCATCTGGAAGACAGTTCCACGTATTTTCAGTAGGAGTCATCAGAGTGTAAGGAACAGTGAGTGCTCAAATGATATGGTGAAGGCACACACACACACACACACACACGACATTGACTACTACACAAGATTCACCAGGTGACAGAAATTCCCGTTCTGTTTGCCTCTCCCAAACCTCAACTCTTGGTCTGGGAATCTGTGAATTATATGTGATCATGGTTTGCTCAAGTGGCCCAAGTGAACTAAAGTGAGCCAAAATAAAAAATTATGGGCAGAAAAACACTCTAAGATGAAAGGCCATTAAGCATCAAAGCCTTCCTGACAGAAAACAATAAGAAACTATGACATTTTTTCCCTTTGATCAGGCCTCAGAGAATGAGATTGAGAAATAGTTCAAGTTTTTCTAGAGAAAAACTAGAGCCACTAATAGAAAAATATCAGTTTTCATCCCATAGTAGGGAACATGTTGTTGGTTTGTAGGAGGGCTATAAAACCACACCTACAAAGGAATGGCTAATACTGCTTATAACGCCAACTTCTAATTCTAAAAATGAATTAAAGAGTAGACATGGGAAGGGGAAAATGTGGCTGGCATCAAGGAAGGTTTACCAGCATTCCTAGGGCAGGTAAACTATAGTATATCCTGACACTATGGTGAGTGAGTTACAGGTGGATATAAGAAAGGCATAGAAGAAGCATGGCTACCTCCCTCTCTATAGAAAAGTACTGGTTATGAGCCAGGGATGGAGGTCTGGAAAAGCAGCCTAGTTTAAGGGAAATGCACTGTAGGAAAGGTAGATGTCTGTTCTTTTTGCTTTCCTATGTCCATTCAGTCAGCCCCTTGTAACAATGCTTGCCTTTCCCTTTGAGAAACAACTATCAGCTCATGAACATCCAGGGGAGTTAACTCTGCTCTCACTTGAGGAGTGGACTTGTGTCTCAAGTCTGATAATCAAAACATTGCATTTTCTAGTTATAGTGAATTGAATTTGCTCCAACTTTTGGAAAGAGGGACATAGTCTCTTTTCTGGTGAACTTGAATTCAGAGGGTGTAAACCCAGGGTTTCAAAGAGTCATGATAAAGGGCTCCAGGATGCAGCCACAGAGCAAAATGCAGGGCTAAGCGATTAGGAAAAACTAGTGACAATACTCCTTTTTTTTCTAGAGCCAGTAGAACCATGGATTTTGACTTGTATGAACTGAGAAATTCCCATTTTTGTTTGTGGATTGAAATTGAAATTTCTGTCACTTGCAGCCAAAAGATTCTTTCCTGACTGAAATATTGACTCAGGACAGACCCTCTTAGGGCTACAAGGTAGTACAAAACAAAAGTCTTCACCTGGAACTTTGTTAGATGTCCAAAGCATATTAATAAGTTGCTTGACTGAAGAAGCTAAATTAGCAGGATATCCAGGAAGTTAATTTTAGCACAATTAAAAAAATTTTGTTTTACTTTAAATATTTTTTTTATTTTCAAGTAATTACATATTTACAAAAAATTACAAAGACATTATAGAGAATTCCCATATTTTTTTGCCTGTTTTCTTCTACTATTAATGTCTCACACAACCATGGCACATTTGCCAAAATAGTGATACATTGTTATTACCTAAACTATAGAGTTTATTTGAATTTCATATGTGTTCCTACTAATGTCCTTTTTCTGTTCCAGGATCCCATCTAGGATACCACATTGCATTTAGTTGTCATATTTTCTTAATCTCCTCTGGCCTATGGCAGTTTCTCCATTTACCCTTGGTTTTCATGACCTGAACAGTTTCAAGGAATACTGGTTTTATATTTTGTGGAATGTCCTTCAGGTTGAGTTTTCTGACATTTTTTTCATGATTAGAATAGGATGATGGATTTGGGGGGAAAATACCACAGAGGTGAAGTTGGGTAAAATCCTAACAGAGTTGATTAGATGATGAGAAAGTGAATGTACTGTGCATACCATTGAGTCAAGGAGGCCTCTGAGTATGAAATATGGTGGTCCTCCCAGGGTTGACTGTCATTCAGAATCATATTGCATTGAATACTAAGCATGGAGCTCTTTGTATTTCAAGGAGACAAAAGTGCATAGTGATTTTCTGGGAGTTTTTTTATAATCATGGTAAATGTGAGTGAGTTTTTACTTTCCGGAAATTTAAGATACAGAGTTACTAATTCATTTCAATAAGTAAAAAGCCCTGTCTTTCCAAACCAAAACTGGAAGGAAAGGCATGAGAAAGGCACCATGAGAAAGGCACCTTCATTTTGCAGAGACCTCTCTGCTACAAGAGTTCTCTGAGTGGATTTATGCCTGTGCCTCCAAATGATTTTCATAAAATGGTTCAATAGTGCTATAGACTGAATGTTTGTCTGCCCCCCCTACCCCCACCAATTCATATGTTGAAATCCCAACCTCTAAGGAGATAGCAGTTGGAGGTGGAAACTTTGGGATGTGATTAGGTCATAAGGTGGAGCCCTCATGAATGGCATTAGTACCCTTAAAAGAGGCCTCAGAGAGTTCATTGCTTTTCATTATGTGAGGACACAAAGAGAAGGTGATCATCTATGAATCTGGAAGCAGGTTTTCACCAGACACTATCTGCCAGCACTTTGATTTTGGACTTCCCAGCCTCCAAACTTGTGAGAAATAAATTTCTGTTGTTTATAAGGCACCTAGTCTAAGGTAGTTAGACTGAACAGCAGCCCAAACAGACCGAGACAAGTAGTCTTGACCAAATATTTTCATACATAGACACACACACACACACACACACACACACACACCACACACACAATTATCAAGGGCTATATAGTTTCAAACAGAAGTGTATTATTGAATTATCTTGCTGTAATACCAGGAAATAGTAAGTGGATCATCTACTTCCTTCTTTTTATGGATCAATCAATTATTGGAATAGTTATCAAACTCACTGGGCAAACCACTAGGAAAAAATCAGTAAAAGAGAAACCAAAGATTCAGTGCTAATCCAAATGCCTTATGTTCTAACACAGATATTTATCGTTCACATGTCCAAATTAGGTCATGTATATGAAGCATTGTAAAAGTAATGTAACAATATTGAATATTGTACTTTCAATGAGTTCTCCTGCTGAAGACACATTAGAAAAAAAAAGAAACTGATTTTCTGCATCTTTTCATCCACTGTTGTTTCTGAAGTGTGGTCAATTTCCCCTAACTCCAGTTAGGAGTAATTACCTTTTGTTTTTAAATTCTAGGATTAGAAGGGCACCTAGGTGGCTCAATTGGTTAAGCGTCTGACTTCAGCTCAGGTCATGATCTCATGGTTCATGAGTTCGAGCCCTGCATCAGGCTCTGTGCTGACAGTTCAGAGTCTGGAGTCTGCTTTGAATTCTGTGACTCCCTCTCTCTGTCCCTCCCCTGCTCTTGCTCTCTCTCTTTCTCAAAAATAAATAAACATTAGAAAAAAAGTTAAATTCTAGGATTAGAAAGTAGAATCTTCCAGAAAGAATTTGTGTTTACTAAACAAATATGTGAATTCAGAAGATCTTTTTAAAAGGTTTCAAAATCATTGCCCATTGATTACAGGTTTTTCTTTTGGTTTGGTCTGAGAGGCATTTTAAATTATTTTAAAATAGTCACTAACTTTTGAAACTTGAGAGAATTCTCCTAAGAGATGTTTTCTTGGTTTCTCTTGTTGAACCAAAAGACTTGGTATGGTTGGGTATGCTGTACCCTATAGATAGGGCATATGGTCCCTACCTTGTCAGCCTTATACCTGGACAGCATTACTCATTTGCTTTCAAATTCTGGTCAACAGAAGTTAGAATTCCTGGTCTACATCTATCCAAATAATTTAGACAATTATCTGGAAGGGCAAAGGGAACAGAAGTTTGTACTTTGAAGGTAAAGAAAGGAATAATTTAACTTCAATGGAGTTGCATATCCCAGGAATGGAAAAGAGACAAGAGAGATGGTGGTAAAGAGCCTTCTGGCAGGTACTTGACTGAAATTTCCAGATGCAGAAGAGGCAGGAGCCTTTGAATCCTGTGAACCAACTTCTCTGCCTTGGTAAAGGTCTCTAGTAACTGAGTTTGCCACAAAGGACTAGAGCCGCTGAATAGCTGTCATCTTTTTCCAGCCTCCAAGGGCATCTGCAAAGCCCAATGGCAGCAGTAATCTTAAAACCCAAGACCTGGCTTTACTCCCATTTTGTAGGACCTAATATGCCCCAGGGAGAGAGAGAGAGAGAGAGAGAGAGAGAGAGAGAGAGAGAGAATCCCAAAATATCACTGACACTAGAACTGAACTGCCAATTTCAGTGGACAGAGAATTAGAGTTAGATTTTATTAGATTTAGAAAAATAAAGAAATGCAATATTACCTTCATCCCAGGGTTTAGAACAACTTATTCCTGTGAATCACAATAAGTGTTGTTTTTTTTTTAAAAAAGAACTTGCTTTTTAAAAATAAGAAACAAGAAAGCATAGTAAAATAATAGCAATTAAATTGATTAGGTTCAACTGCATTCACAATTAAGTTCATATTCAAGAATCAGTGATTGGTCTCCAAACTCTTTCTTGATTCTAAACCACAAAATATTGGTAATCTAAGGGAATATTCAGAATATAGTTGATAAATAGATGTTGAATTATCCAGGCTGGCAGGTAGAATAATTTAACAACCAGATATACAAGGATGGTGATGCAGATATCTATCTTCATTCTGAAGCCACTGTCACTCAACAGACAAATACATTGCATGCAAAAATTTAAATTTAATGGAAATGATGGCTCTTAAACCAAAGTTGGCAGTCTAACAAGTTAGAATTTACTATAGGTCACTTTACAACTGTGAGAAATTGTATTTCTTTCTGTCCTGATAAAGAGGTTTTAGTTTTGAGCTCAGGACTTAGGTGTACAACTGCCTTCTAGACATTTCCCCTGATAAGTGCCACAGACACTCCAGGCTCATGTAATCACAATGTTCCAAAATCTCTGGTCCTCCCAAAGTGCCCCTCTGCTCTATTTCCATTTACTAAGTTATCCGAACTAGACACCGGGGAGCTACAATACATCATCAATATCCCATATCCAATTAGTGGCAAGATCCTGTGGACTCTATGTCCTTAACTCTCCAAGGCCATGACACTGCCCTCTATTGTCCCAGCTGCTCTTTTCCCAGACATTCATTATCTCGGGCCAGAACCATTGTAGCAGTCTCTTGACTAAATTTAACATCCAACTTTTAATCCTATTAACACCTGCATGCTGCCACCAGAATGAGCTCTTCATAATTCATTGAAAAATGCATAGAAGCATAGACACTTTGGAAGACAGTTTAGCTGTTTCTTACAAAACTAAATACAGTCTTACCACACAAGCCAGAAATGATGCAATTAGGTGTTTACCCAGCTGATCTGAAATTTTATGTCAACATAAAAATCTGCAAAAGAATGTTTACGACAGCTATATTTATGATTAGCAAAAAATTGGAAGAAATCAAGATGTCCCTCAACAGGTGAATAGATAAACAAACTGTGGTACATCCATACAATGGAACACTAGTCAGAGATAAAAGGGAATGAGTTTTCTAACCTTGCAAAGACATGGATGAATCTTAGATGTGTTTGCTAAGTGAAAAAAAACTACTCTGAAAAAAGCTACTCTGAAAAAGCTAACTAAAAAGGCATAGTAAATGATTTCATTTATATGACATTCTGGGAAAGGCAAAACTATAGAGATGATAGTGTTTGTTGGGAGTTCAAAAGTTGGGAAGAAGGAAGAGTTGAACAGGCAAAGCACAGAAGATATTTTAGGATGGTGAAACCATTTTGTTCAATAACATAATGGTGGACACATGACATCATGCATTTGCCAAAACCCATAGAACTTTACAGTGAGTAACTATTAATGGATGCAAATTTTAAAATCCTTCAGGAGGTCAGGGAGGTCCCAGGGTGAATGCAGACTATGGCAAAAGAATCTAACTGTATTACAAATATATGAAACAGCCTCACTAAAGCAGGTGAAGGAAAAAGGTGCTGACAATCATTTTGGAAATGATTGGAATCTGTAAGATTAAGGGAACTGTATATAAGCACTGTAATGTAGTTAATGAAGTTGTTCCCCATGAGTCAATGGGTTAATAATTCTGAAACCACTATACATGTATGATGGGACTGAACAGCTAAGAAAATGTATGGCAGATGGAGTGACCTGGGTTTCTCACTGTTGCAGTGGGAAGTTACAGAAAACAAGGGTGGAAGGAGACTAGAACAATTCTGTGGTAATGGATCAGAGTTGGAAATATGACTTTTAACTATGTTTAGCTCCATATAGATACATATGGTCACACATAGAAATATTCATGGAAATACATATAAAAATGGGTTAGTATACAAATGTACTTCCTTGCTCTGTCAGTTGAGAGGGCCTAGAAGCAATGACCCCCGGTAGTGATGAGCATACCTAGTCCCAAGACCTTAGTTTCTAACCTGGTTCTTCAATAAAAGGAACCAGGGCTCTTTGGAACATGGCCAATTCTAGGACTGGGGCAGGATATATACATCATGAACTTCGAGCATCTTTTCATGCCAGAAAGTAACTAAAAAGGTTTCCAATGGCCAAAGCTGAAACAATTTGAACAAAAAGATAAATAAAGTAGAATTGGATTATAGCACAAAGTGTAAAATAAGCAATCCTGAATCAATACTGATATAAATGATTGAATAAACAAATAAACAGATGAGATTAGACAAGTTTCTCATGCAACAAAAAAATCCATATAATTTGTGTAGGTACTCCAGCTTCAAGAAGGTAAAGCATAAATTGCTACTCCTTATATGTTGGCTGTTCATAGTGACTTCATTCCAAAAATATAATATGCACAGGGTGAAAAAAGAGAATAACTTTACAGTTGAGAAACCTACAAACACTACCTTAGCTAGGTGATCACGGTTAATATCAGTAGTGGTAAGTCATGTATGCATCTTTGAAATGATGTGATAAAAATGACACTTTACTTTTGTGGTCTTCCTCCCCCAAACCCATAACCCCAGTTTAATCATGGGGATAAGATCAGGCAAATCCCAGTAAGAGATATTTTATAAAATATTTGACAAGTACTCCTCAAAACTCTCAAGATTATTCACTGGAAGGCAAGTCTGAGAAATAGTCACAGCCAAAAGGAGACTAAGGAGACATGATAACAAAATGTAATGTGATATCCTAGATGGGATCCTGAAATAGAAAAACAGCAGTATATAAAAATGGAAAATTTGAATAAAGTATGGGCTTTAGTTAATAATAGTGTATCAATATTTATTCAATTATTGTGAGAAATGAGCCATACAAATGTTAAGGTATTAATAATAGAAGAAACTGGCTATTGGGTATATGATAAATTTATCTTCATAATTTTTCTGTAAACTAAAACTTTTAAAATAAAAAAATTATTTTAAAAAACTCAGTGTCTACTATGTGCCAAGAATTGAGCTAGACATTGGCAATAGAGATAATAGCTCCTGCACCCATGGAAATTAGTGACTGGTCAGTGACAGAGGCGTTAGTAAATAATCACATAAATAACTATAGAATATGTATAGAGTGTAGAAGAAAATTAATGAATGATATTATATTGTAATGAAAGATTTATTCTAGTTTGAGGATCATATAAATACTCCCAATAAAGTAACATTCAAACCAAGAAAGAGTTATCCAGGTGTGTGTGGAGAAGGGGCTGGGAGAAGGAAAACACCAAAAAACCCCGAAAGGAATAGCATATGGCAAGAACCCAAGGCAGGAGGAAATTCACATTTTGATAGAATAGAGAAAAGGCCATTATTTTTGGAGTTTTGAGCTCAAGATGGAGGGGGAGAGAGAGCAAGAGTGAGAGAGAGAAACAGAACCCAGATCCTTGGTTGGTTTGTAACCTGGGATCCATAGATTCCCAATGGGCTGATGAGTAGAACTTTTTATTTAAATAAAACTCATTATCTTTGGAACCTTATATACTTTATGTATTTAAAATTGTTATTCTGAGAAGGGGTTTATGGGCTTTAACAGACTGCCAAAGGGGACCAATATGGCACCATGTTAAGGATTTTAAACTTTATCCCAAGTACAAAGATAACACATTGAAGCATTTTACGTTGCTTAAAATGCTTCATTGGTTAAACTTGCCTATAAGACAAAGTCTAAACTCCTTAGCAAATCCTACAAGACTCTCCATGAAATGGTCACCACCGGCTTTTTCAGAATTTTTATTGTTCAGCACTTGCTCCCCAGTTTTATCTATCTTGTTCCACATTCAAATCCTAACAAGCCTCTTGAAGTCATCAGACAGGATCTGCTCTTTCCTGTCTTCTTACTTATGCTCATGTTGTTTCCTGTGCCAATAAAAGTCTTTCTTTTTTTAAAAAAAATGTTTATTTATTTATTTTTGAGAGAGAGGGAGAGAGGGAGAGAGAGAGAATGCAAACGGGGGGTGGGACAGATTGAGATGGAGACAGAAAATCCCACGCAGACCCCGTGCTGTCAATGCAGAGCCCCACTCCGAATCCAACAAGAACTGGGAGATCATCACCTGAGCTGATATTGAGCTGACACTTAACCGGCTGAGCCACCCAGGCACCCAAAGTCTTTCTTTTTGTATCTGCTCATGTTCCTAGACTTAGGTCAACAATAATCTCTGTAAACCTTTTCCTGTGTGCCCAGATTGAAATGAAGTATCCTTCTTCTGTGGCACATTATACCTAGGTATGGTAAAAAGAATAAGTGCCCCCCACAACCCCCACATCAGTGCCCACAGCCTAATCTTGGGACCTTTGAAATACATTACTTTATATGGTGAAATGCGACTTTGCAGATGCGATTAATTAAAAACTTTTGAAATAGGAAGACTATCTTGAATTATCTGGTATGCTCAGTGTAAACATAAGAGGTCATTAAAACAAGGAAGCAGGAGTGTCAAAGTGGGAGAGGGAGAGGGGACAGTGCAATCGGAGGAAAATGTGGAACTGCAAGGAGGAGGAGGAAGAAGAGATTTGAAATTGCTGGCTTTGAAGATGAAGGAAGGGGCCACAAAGAATGTGGGTGGCCTCTAGAGGCTGAGAAAGGCAAGGAAACATTCTCCTTTAGAGCCTCCAGAAAGAATCCCTGTCAACACCTTGATTTCAGGACTTCTGAGCTCCAGAACTGTAAGGCAACAAATTTGTGTTGTTTTAAGCCACTAACTTTGTGGTGATTTGTCATACCAGCAATACTAAACTAATATAGTAGATACACCTCTATTTGGTTTCTCTTACAGGTTACTCTATTTACTTATGACCCCCAGTTAGGTGTTATGTATTATATTACCAATTCAACAACACCACGCATGTATTGAGAGCCTTGTCTGGGCTTGGTACTGTTCACCATGCTGGAAATTCAATGGTGGACAAAAGACATGAAGTCTCTGATCTTATGAAAAATACAACCCAATGTCTGGCACAAAATGGGTTTTTAAAAACTTTTTTTGAGCGATTCAATCAAAGTGGTTTTATTATTATGACCATTATTTGTGTCACTTTATTCAAATAACAATTCTACAAAAAATTGGTGTTAAAGTTCATCAGAGATGGTAAGGCCACACCCAAATTTTACACTAAAATAAATCTTATACTGTTATTTCTGAACAAGGAGAAATTCATAGAGAGTTGGAATTCTTATTATTAGTTGTTGAGGTTTTTTTTTGTTTTTTGGTTTTTGTTTTTTTTTTTTTTAGCTTCTGAAAAACCAAATGTACACATTAGGGTGAACACTATATGTTTTACACATGCATTTGATCCAAGGTGATGATACTTGGGCTGATGAGATAGAACTGTGTACTATTAGGTTAACTTTGTACACCAGTAATAACTTGAAAACAAATTCTAAACAAGTAAACATCTGGGTGAGCCCTCACAGATTTTTATAAGCCTGTTTAGGGGTTGACACATTTCATAGAGGCCAAGAAATAAAACCAGTGTTACAGTAAACACAAAAAATTAATGTCGTTTCTTTTCAATTTTCAGTGAAAAATCTACGAACTTTTCAGATACCATCCAGAATAGCTTCTGAGCTTCAGAATGACCTTCCCCTTTCTTCTCAGTGTTGTGCCTTCCAAAGGCTAAAAATCTAACTAATGACTAATTGCTTAGTAGACATTGATCTTCTGGTTTTCTGCAAGGGTCAGGCTCCCAAAGCTGAGATTTAGAGGTGTCTGTTTCTATTTTAAGGTAAAGATCAGCCTGTATGAGCTGTAGGCAATTTGTTGTAAAGCAGATACAGTAAGAGGACAAACCACCATGGGAAATGAGCAGGGAAATAACATAGATCTGGCCGTGGAGGGTATATCTGATTACTGAATGAGAGACTCTTAAAAGAGTGAAGAACCAGTCTATGGACTTCTTAGGTTTTCAAGCAGAAATTTCTATTGGGAAAGAATGAGTCAGACACCATTTAGCACCAATTCTTCTGTGACCAGAATGAAGAAGAAAACATGGCTTTGGAAACTTAGAAAGCTACTCGGACTCAAGGAGAAAGATTTTTAGGGCCCAGGTAAAGGTAATTTCCTTTCCTTTCCATGCCTCTGTAAAATGATAAAAAAATAAGAAAAGCATGAATCCATAAGAACAAGAGAAAGGAAGGCATAACATTAGAAAATATATGTTTTTTGTGTTTTTTAATGTTTATTTATTTTTGAGAGACAGAGAGACAGAAAGTGAGTAGAGGAGGGGCAGGGAGAGGGAGACACAGAATCCGAAGCAGGCTCCAGGCCCTGAGCTGTCAGCACAGAGCCTGACGTGAGGCTCTAACTCACGAACTGCAAGGTCATGACCTGAACTAAAGTCAGATGGTTAACCTACTGAGCTAGCCAGGCGCCCCTAGAAGGTTTTTGTGTTTTTAATTTACTTTGCAATGGGAATGGGCTTAGTATTTGGGATACTACATTCCATTACTCTCTTTCCTCTAGTTCACATACACTCACCTAATTCATTATGTCTATTCATAATGGAACAAAAATGCTGACTCCAAATATTAAGCTATAAACAATTCTGCTTGGTCATACTGGAATCAAAAGTCCTATTAGAACAACATATCATCTGCTGAGGCATCCAGGGTGCCTGTGAGATTTAAAACAGTCGAAGAGCAGATGGAGCTGTGTGGTAACTGAGCAGGCGAAGCGGCCATGATTTATAGTGCTTACAGAGAGAAAGGCTGGCCGAAGAGAACGGATTAGCACAGCAGAATCAGTGGGAAGCTCAGCATTTGGAGGCAGAGGTGAAGCCCTAGATGAAGCAAATGGGAGCTGAGTTAAAGACTATATAAGAAAACTGTTACCCCCAACACCAGCCCTTCCACACAGAGCACCAGACTGATGCTCACCTCCTACACACTCCTACCCTCTCCACACAGGAAGAAGCCAGAGCTTTATTCTATAGAGCAAAGGCAGATTTGCTGGGCAGGTAATAAAGCTTTAACTTCAAAGTCCCTCATCGGACCCCTTTAAGAGAGAGAGAGCCCGGGACAGGACTGACAATATATTCATATGGCCATAGACGGTTTTTAAACGTTGCAAAAGCAAATATTTTAACTATAATTATTTAAGACTGCTATCTCTTTCCAATTCAAGTTCCTTTCCATCATATTCCCTCTCCTTTCAGATATCTTTGGAGTGGCTATATGCATTTTATAATATGTCTATGGGAAAGTTTAACTGGAGATGCATTTACTGTGGATTTACTGGGATATGTTTATGTGGTTTGCAGGCACTTCTGTGTATAATGTTGTTAGCCATCCCAATGCAGAAGGGGTTAACTGTTGTATCAACTATCCCTCATTCTATAAACTAAGTCTGCACTATGGCCCAAAGGTGCAGAGATAAAAGTCAAACAATAGCATGAATGTGTCCTATGGTGGTGCCCAGCTCAGGGAAAAAGTAGATAATGGAAAACAAACAAGCTAGTCCATGAAAAATTCTACCAATCACTAGATTTATGAATAGTAAGCAAAGGGTTTCATTCCCATCAATATCTAGTTAACATGGAAATTCTCTCTTGTCAGAAACATACTTGATATGTAGTGTGTGCAATTATTGCACCATACAATATTTTTTTATTGGGAATTGCACAAAATAGAATAAGCCAGAATTTCTCTGTGTAGGAACACAAACACATACATACAAATGTGTATGTGTGAAAACATATGATTTAGGTATCCTAATGAACCAGATTATCTTCAAGGCAAATGTCCTAAAACAGTAAGGTGGTTCTAGTGTCAAAACTCTTGGACTGCCTGGGTGGCTCAGTCAGTTAAGCATTTGGCTTTGGCTCAGGTCATGATCTCACATTTTGTGAGTTCGAGCCCCGCGTCGGGTGCTGTGCTGACAGCTCAGAGTCTCGAGCCTGCTTCAGATTCTGTGTCTCCCTCTCTCTCTCCCCCTCCCCTGCTCATGCTCTGTCTCTCTTTCTTTCAAAAATAAATAAATATTAAAAAACTCTTATATATATTGGGCTTCAGTGTGGAGCCCAATACAGTGCTTGAACTCATGACCCTGAGATCAGGACATGAGCTGAGATTAAGAGTTGGATGCTTGGGGCGCCTGGGTGGCGCAGTCGGTTAAGCGTCCGACTTCAGCCAGGTCATGATCTCGCAGTTCGGGAGTTCGAGCCCCGCGTCAGGCTCTGGGCTGATGGCTCAGAGCCTGGAGCCTGTTTCCGATTCTGTGTTTCCCTCTCTCTCTGCCCCTCCCCCGTTCATGCTCTGTCTCTCTCTGTCCCAAAAATAAATAAACGTTGAGAAAAAAAAAAAAATTAAAAAAAAAAAAAAAAAAGAGTTGGATGCTTAACTGACTGAGCTACCCAGATACTCCAAAACTGGCACATATTAAAGAATAAACCAAAGTATGTAATATAAGTGTTCTTTAGATAAACATTTAAAAGAATATGAAACTAGAGTGATCACAGTGAAATTGGTAGAAATTATTCTGAGATGAAGGAACAACTCCAAAGAAGCAATTTTCAGTTTAGACTAAGGCAACGATTCATTAAGAGAGAAAATTTTTAAATAGAAATAATAGTTTTTGGATAATTGATAACCCAATTAATGAAAACATGAGAATCATGTGAACACATTGACAAAAAATTTGTTTTCTGGCTGTTTTACATGAAATATTGACATTGTAAAGATAACATGAAACTCACAATATACTACCACGATGAAGACATGATGACAAGCTGGTTAATGAATGTCATCAATTTAAAGATTTTTTAAGGTTAGTCATCACACAAGGCATCTTGAAATGCCCTGAAATCTCTCATCTTGTAATGGAAGAAATATAATACATGGTTCTCCAAACTGGGCAGCAATCTTAATTTATATGACATTACCAATGAATTGTGAAACTCAAAGAAACACCTCCAAATTACCAACATTTGTTTTAAATCAATAAAGCTGGAGGAATTATTTTCCTAGTTTCTGTACAGAAATGACAATAAACTATTGTTATATAAATAGGCCAAGACCCTATAGAAAAAAAAATTGAATAAAAAGTATCATACAGTGATTTAATAAAAACTGTTATTTTCCTGGATTTTGTGACATTTGTGGAATTTGGCAGCTTTTTAGAATGTGCTATTTGTTGTAACCTTTCTTTCTCATTATAAATAGTCACTTTTGTACTAAGTTTGGATTCATGGTTTGGTATCATTTTCATTTATGACAGTCCCATATTGTAAAACTTCAGGTTCCACAAAACCTGTATCTGTCCCTACTCAAGCCATCCTGAAAGGGACAGACTTGGGGCTCACGAGGGGATGCCAGCCTGGGCAGAGGATCAGCTGAAGCCTGCAGACCTGCCTGTGCAGTCACCCAACTGGGAAGTTACTAGTCTGTAGGCCTTATCCACAAACGTGGAGCTCTACCGAGGTCTTTAATATCATGATTAAAAAGGGAAAAAGTGAAATATGTCAGAGAACTGCAGAGAATACTATGAACACATGCAACCCAGACTCTCTTTGGATATGTTTTTTAAAGAAATAAAAGATCATACTTACCATTGAGGGCCCCCCCTCGAAATCCTTCTTTTTCCCTCATGTACTGCAGGCTAATTTTAGGAGTTCTTGTTGGATTTGCTTCTCAAATATATGCCAGATCCGCTCACTGCTCATACCTCCCCACCGCCCAGGCCACCGCCACCTGTCATGGAGACTAGAACAACAACTACCCTCAAAACTGGCCCCATTGCTTCTACTCTTACAGTTTTCCACACAGCGTGATCTTTCGAAAACTTATATCAGATTGTTTCATTACCTCGTTTAAAACCTCCCGGCGGCTTTCTGTTTTAATGAAGAAAAGCATCCATGTTCTGTAAAAATCAACTCCCCTCTCATCGCTGCTCCACTAGGCTCCAGTCACACGGCTGCTTCAGACAAGCCAAGAGAATTCCACCACTGACCCCCCCCAACCTTGTGCTGCTTTTCCCTCCAGACCACCCCCACCCCGGATCCTTTGGGCATTGTCCAGGTTTGGGCATCAATGACACATCCTTAGCACAATCTGCCCTGACCACTGTCCTAAAGCAGCACCTTCAAACCCACCCATTTACATTGTTTTATTTTCTTCACGGACTTTTTGTAATCTGTAATTATCTCATTTATTTATTACTTGTTTTTTTTTCTTTTCTGTCTGTTTTCAATATTGAAAATGCAAACTCCATGAAGGTGGGAGATATGCTACTTTTTATATTGCTGTATTTTGAGCAGTGCCTGTTACATTGCAGGCAGTCAATACATCTTTGTGGAATAAATTCATATTAGACTCTTCAACACCACCACTGGATGTTAGCCAATAATGGAGAAATGACTTCAAAAATCTGAGAGAACATGATTTTCAACTTGGAATATAATAGGCAGCCAAATTATTAATCAAGTGTGAGGGCTGAAAAGGACATTTATTAACATGTTGGGAGTCAGAAAGTTTACATCCCATACTCTTCTCTTGCGAAGCTGGATAGGTTCCAATGAAAAGAAGTACTAAACTAGGCAAGAGGTAGACATGGGATCCAGAAAGCAATGTATCAAACCCAAAGCACAGGAAAGAGATGTCTCAGGATACCAGCTGAAAAACAGGCTTACTGAGCAATTGGTCCAGAGGACAGAGGATGCTAGGAGGAGGCCACCAGGAAAAGGACCATCTGATAAAAAAGGTCACTTGGAAAAACAAAAGAAAACAAAGCAAAAACAAGGTAAGTGGTTGGAAGATATTATGGTGCTTTGGGGAAAAAAATTAAGAAATAATATTTGCATAGTCATAAAATGTAAACCGAAAATAGCTCTATCATTTTATTTAGGAAATAAGAGAGTTAAATCCTATTTATAATAGGAGGAAGTTAATGTCTAAAATCAACAAATTGAGGAATATGCAATTATTTGGAAATAAGAAGGTAACTTTCTGATGGAGTAGCCAAGAGAATAAAAAGTAGCTGTCACTGGTAAATAAGCTGGGAAGTTAGGAAGTGTGGGGACTGCAAGGGAACATTGTCTTCCTTGTCAGTCTTTTAGTGCTACCTGACATATGACTTCGGTAAAAATTAAAATATCTAAAAATTTGAGAACTATAACTTCTTATAATAACAACAATGATGACCACAGAAAAAGCAAATAAACAATTCAGGCTTATACTAGCCATTGTCCATGAATTTGGAAAAGATGTATACTGTCCTGGAAATCCTTCTGTCACACTTGTGAACTATATCCATTCACTGCTTTGGGTAAGACAACCTTAAACATTTTAAAACCAAATCGTGCAAAGCATTTTTCAATGCTGTATAGTTTAGAAACTATACAGCTATGCCAGGTGTGTGTGTGTGTGTGTGTGTGTGTGTGTGTGTGTGTGTGATGTTTTTGAGAAATGTCAGTAGATACAGCCCAGAACAAGAGAAACTTGAATTCTTCCAATAGAATTCCCAATTGGCCTGCAGTGGTAATGCTTATGGGAAGATCAAAACTGTGCATGTGGTAATGTCTAAGACTTTGGAAAAAACCTTTTAAATATTAGACAAACTCTTTGAAGTGAATTCAAAATACCGAAAAATAATTTACAAAGAATGTTTTTTGGGAAGTGAGGGGTTGGACAAGAGCAGGAATGGCTTTCATTTTCATGACTGTTTTTGGAGATAAATAAGCAGATTTTACAATAAAACACAGAAAGATTATAGTTGGAGTTTTTGTGCATCTAATAGCAATGGGGAATACAATAAAACTTTTTAAAAAGTGGCAACTTTCAACTTGACTTTTGTCCAAACCAAATAGAACCTAAAATGTAAACGTTTTGACATTTGTAAAATGAAAAGTCTTTATACTTTTGCATGGTCCTGAATAGTTCCCCATTCGTAACTCAATAGTTGTTAGTAACAGAATATGAGCTTGCATCATTTTCACTGGTATTGGGCAATGCAGCCTGGGTACATTCAACTATTTGTTGACTAGTTTTCACCCATAGGGGTAGATTGAACTACCCCTTGGTGGGGGAGGGAACCTGACAAAAAATACCAAAAAACAAAAACAAAAACAAAAACAAAAACAAAAACAAAAACAGGCAGCCTCTGCCAAGGGTCACTTCCTTTCTGAGTCATTTTGTATGCAAATATCCTTGGCTTCATTGGATGAAGAGAGTATGAGAAATCTATTTGGGAGATGAAACATTGCAACCACTATTTTGTAGTAAGATGGGAAAATTGAGCATTACCTTAGTTTTCTGGCTTTTTGGGTGAGGAAAAGAGAATGAGAAAAGAGTTCTAGATGGGCAGGGAGGTGATTTCAAGGGCTCTATCGGCAGTGTTACCTACTTCATAAGGCTGTTCTGGAAAAGGAATCCATGTCTGGTCCCACAGCCAGTAAAAACAAAACGAAACAAAACAAAACAAATCACAACAGTTTTTATATCTTACAAGAGTTTGAGATTCAGGCTGGTACAAGACAATATCATGAAGTAGAAAATTCATTGTATATGGCTCTTCACTTGGACTCACTCTCCCCTTACTTCTACCTTCTTGGGTATACAGTGTAGAATTTTCAGGTACTACTCTGCCAATCACAGTGAACCTGCTCACTCATTAGAATTAGCCTGGAATCCAAGCTGGGTTTTGGGGGATTTTTTTGATCTGGAGTTATGGAAAAACTCCCTTTTTTCTTTGGCTATGAAACCTTAAGAAGGTAAGCTAGAGCTGACTGGGACCATTGTTCTGCCTCTTGGGGACAGCCAGTTTGAGATAATTAAGCCAAATAAGAACATTTCAGAAATTTAAAGAAGAAGGTGAGAGAGAGCAAGCAATGGGAGAGTTAGGGGAGAATGAGTCAGTAAGTATCTGCAATCGAATGCATGGGTGTGCTACTGAGGTTATTTCCAGGTAAAATCCCTCTTGTAATTTAACTTAATTCAAGTTGGGTTTCAATTTGAGGCTAAAAGATGCAAATGGCAGTCCTGTTCTAAATGACAGTAATGATCTCAAAGGGAATTAAAAAGTCAATGGTGGGTTTTTAGATATTATAACACTTGGACAGAGGACATCTTGATCAGGGACACTTCGTCTTCCCCCCTTCAATATTACTGATGCTACTGAAGAGAGAAAAGTAGCAGTGGCTGGGTATTTTAAAATACATTTTTGAGACATAATTGATGTAAAATAACCTCCATACACTTAAATGTACAATTTGATGAATTTTGATATAATATGCACCCGTGAAACCATCAACAACATAAAAATAATGAATCCATCGCTCTCAGAAGTTCCTATGTGGATGCTTTGTAATCTCTCCATTCACCTCCTAACCTTTTACCCTCATCCCAGCAAAACAATGACTTGCTTTCATATAAAAGGAGTTATACTCTTTGTACTCTTTTATTATTAATTTATTTATTTATTTATTTATTTATTTTGAGTCTGGAATCTTTCACTCAGTATAATTATTTTGTGATTTATCCAGGTTGTTGTGTGATTCCATAGGCGTTTCTTTCGTTTTCACTGCTGAGAGTATTCCATTGTATGGATGTACCACAAACAAACACCTGTTCCCATGAGAATCAGATCATTGGACCATAACACTCTTTACCAAACTCTTCATTTCTGTATCCTTCTATATCCTTATCCATTGAATACCCAGGAATCAGTCTGCCTCTCCTCAGAGATTCCCTTCATATAGGCAGCCCACTCAACTGCCTTGCTTCCTAATACCTTGAACTCCTCATCTCCAATGCTTGTCTCCTCCACTCCGCTCCAGCCACCTTTTTCTAAGTCATACTTTGAAACTTGTCACCACTACTGCTCCACCTCTGAGATTACTGATTTGAACACTTTCCTTTCTGACAACAACTTCCTAAATTTCCAACTTGTTTGGTAAAGTGCCCCCTCTGGAAGATTCTTTTATCTCATCAGGACTTCCAAACATTGATAACTGGACTCTTAATCTATCAAACTCCTCTTGTCTTCACTTCCCTCTTTACTGCTCAGAATCCATGTTCCATTTCAAACACTCTTTTTTATGTACTATAGTTTCCCATACTTTGTCCTTCCTTCACACTCACCTTTAAAAAGAAAGCAATTTGAGAACTCCACCATACATTCTATTCACACATATGCACAGGCAACTGAGGGCACAGGTCTCACTGTGTATTCATCACCTCTCACCTAAACTGGGAGCCCAGTTTAGTGCCTGGCAACGCTTCTCACTACTCTCTTTAGCAATCACCTGAAAGCTTTTCTACTGCCCTCAAACCTTTGACCACTCCCCAACATGTGCTTCCCTACTGTCACCCTGTGACTTTGCCTCCTGGATCATAGAGAAAGTAGAAGCCTTTAGATACTGAGTTGTTGAATTTTCTATCTTCCATGTTTACAGCAACACCTGTGAGGTTTTTTCATCCCTTGTCTTCCCTTCTATTACAATGCAAGAAGCATCCTTTCTTTTGTATTTCTTTGTGTTTTCTGGACCTTACACGTGGCCACTTTCTCAGGAACTTTTTTTTTCTTAAGTAGGCTTCATGTCCAGTGTGGAGCCCAGCATGGGGCTTGAACTCATGACCCTGAGATCAAGACCTGAGCTGAGATCAAGAGTCAGATGCTTAACTGACTGAGCCACCCAGACGCCCCGCAGGAACTCTTAATTTGTCCTATTTTTCACTTGTGTTTTTTTTAACTTTAAATTTTTCTTTTTACTGGATTCTTCCCAGTATCACTTAAAAATATTGTATACTCTTCAATATTAAGGGAAATTGTCTGTCTTTTAATCCCTTAACAAAAACCTTTCTATAAACCTCCCTGGACCCCACATCCTCCTCCAACTGCTGACCTCTCTCTTCCTTTATCTTCAGAGCCAACGTCTTTAAAGAGCTGGCTGTCTTTAATTGTATATTCTAGCTTCTGTACCTCACCATGTCACTAAAACTGAGTTTACTAAGGTCACTAAGAAACTCCTCATGGCTAAATATAATGGATCCTTGAAGCCTTTTCTTATTTGACCATTTAATTCATTTGATGTGTTGTTCATACCCTCATTCTTGAAACAAATTAGGCTGGCCAAGAGACAGAGTGCATAGCAAAGAAATTCATTACAATTGGGCAACTGGAGACCTAGGTTCTAGGTATCTTTCTCTGACATCGACCTTTCTGCTATCAGGTCTCTTATACTCTGGGCTTTAGGTGCTTCATTTTTAAACTGAAGAGAAGACTTCAAGTACGTGAAGTTGGAAGTCAGGAAGACCAAATGGCTTCTTGAGATTCTTTTTAGCCCCTGGAATCTATGGTTGCTGATTCTGAGTCACACACGAGTTAGCAGTCACATTTGTATGCATGGCTCAGCATTCCCATCTTTGAAGTGAGACATTTTCTCTTGCTGCCTAAATTACTTCTAGGTTATAAATTCACCTTTGGAAGCGATATTAACTCTTTCAGGTCTCCAACCTGCTTTTTACTAATGACTAGATTTTTTAGAGAGGAATAACTAGTCAATTGAAATATCAAGTTGGCTATTTCAGTATGCTAAGAATCCTAAGACTTTTAAATTCATAGAAACAAAAGTTTGGTCATTGGCCAAAGCACTAGGGGGTAACATTTTTTCTGCCCCACAGATTAGAGCTATCAGGAAGATCTATACAATGTTTATACCGGCCTCGGTACTGCGATCACTATTTTTTTTTTTTGACCATTCAATGTGGTGTGGTAGAAAGACAATGGACCAACAGCTAGAACTGCATTTAGACTTGGTACAATCAACAGTGTGCTCTGTAAAAGTGGGCAAGCCATCCCAAGTTGCTCGTCTATTAAAATGGGGAAGTAACATACTTATTGAATGCCCCAGCATGACTGTGAAAATCAAGTGCGCCAAGGAATAGAAAATACTTTAAAGAGTAGAAAGAGCTTTATAACTCAAGACATTTACTAACAGAGAAATAACAATATCCTAGTAAGAAAAGTCTATTGGAAGAAGGAATCTCTGAATCTATTTGTAGTAGATAGGGCATTGATTAATACTTCAGTATTCCTAGGTAGCAGAATATTGATTGGGGCAGTTTTTGTCAGGGAGAAGCACCTGAGAATTGTTGGTTCTAATGTTGATCTTTTAGCTTACAGAAGTTGAGCTATACACCTGAGGAAATGACTTTATGACTTTTCAGCTATAGAGATTTCATTTCCAGAGGTTTTTCAAAAAGGATTATTGCTTGAAAAAGAACAGCTCAGAAAGAACTACAAGTCTTAATGGAGCAAAAAATAGGTAATTTAGATATGTTAATTCCTTCAGAGGTTTAATGATTTGGCAGAATATGGGCCTGTGTTTCACTAATGATTGTCAGGGAAAATGTTCTTTTCTCCATGCCTTAAGTTTCTCTCCCTGGAAGATACAATGTAGAAAGAGGTACAAGATCTCTCAGTCTTTCTTATTTGGACTCATCTCAAATATACTAATGTGAAAGACAGCCGAGGTACATTAGATTGTGTGAATTTTCCACTTTCTTTTCATGTGTTTGTCCCTTGTCATAGAGTTCCACACAAGTATAGTTGTAATCTTACCTTTTCTTTATAAATTTAACAAGGAAAACCCAATAGCTGAATTATTTTGTACATAGAAATTTACCTTTAATTTACCTTTCTCCCTCCACTATCTATGATTTTGATGAGGGCCACATACAGGATTTTTTTTTTAACATGTTTTCCTCCCCACTCCCTTTCATTTTCGTAAACTTGCTACTTACTCCATAGATGGTTAAAGTTCACCATCAGTTCACAAGTGGCTTTATGAAAAAATTATTTAATGATTTCATGAGTCATCTCTATTCCATCCAATTGAAGGAATTATCTAGTAATATTTGGTCTCAGGATTAATATGCTTTTTGGCATTATAGAGTAGAAGAAGAGAAAGCTTTTTATAAATTCACGGAATATGCTACTCTACTTACTTATATCTGCAAGATTCTTACTTGCAATAACAGAATCCATTATAGCTGGTTTAAGCAGAAGGGATCAATGAAGGATTATCAGATCACTGATAGAATTCTCTGGGATAGTCAAAGAGAGAACCATTTTAGCAAAACAACCGCAGTAGGCAAAATCTACCATTTGGCGCTTTCAAAGCTGGTGGTTTGTGTGGGGGAGCTGAGGTCTCACTACAATCAGTACTCTTTTTGTCTGGTATTCTTTGAAAATGTGGAGGAGGAACACAAAATGGATTTATGTCTTTTTTTTTTATTCCAGTATACTTAACATACAGTGTAATGTTAGCTTCAGGGGTGCAGTAAGAGTGATTCAACAATTCTACACATTACTCAGAGCTCATCAGGATGAGTGTACTCTTCATCCCCTTCACCTATTTCACCCATCCCCCCTCCCACCTCCCCTCTGATAATCATCAACTTGTTCTCTATCATTAAGAGTCTGTTTTCTGCTTTGTCTCTTTTTCCCTTTGTTTGTTTTCTTTCTGGGTGAAAGAATATAGTATTTGTCTTTCTTTCACTGACTTACGTCACTTAGCAGTATACTCTCTGGATTCATCATATTGTTGCAAGTGGCAAGGTTTCATTTTTTTATGGCTGAGTAATATTGCATTATATTCAGATACCACATCTTCCTGATCCATTCACCTGTCAGTGGACACTTGGGCTGCTTCCATAAGTTGACTACTGTAAATGACGCTGCGACAAATACGGGGGGTGCATACATCTTCTTGAATTCGTGTTTTTGTATTCTTGGGGTAAATTCCCAAAAGTGAAGTTACTGGATCACACGGTGATTCTATTTTTAATTTTTTGAGAACCTCCATACTGCTCTCCACAGGGGCTACACCAGTTTGCAGTCCCACCAATAGTACACAAGGGTTCCTCTTCCTCCACGTCCTCGCCAACACTTGTTTCTCATGGGTTTTTTTTGGTTGTTGTTGTTTTTTAAATTTTAGACATTCTGACAGGTGTGAGGTGATACCTCATTGCAGTTTTGATTTGCATTTCCCTGATGATGACTGATGTTGAGCATCTTTGTGTGTCTGTTGGTCATCTGTATGTCTTCTTTAGAGAAATGTCTGTTCATGTCTTTGGCCCACTTTTAATTGGACTATTTGTGGTGGGTTTTTTTTGGGGGGGGTAAGTTGTATAAGTTCTTTATATATTTTGGATACTAACCCTTTCATGGATATGTCATTGGCAAATATCTTCTCCCATTCATCAGGTCATCTTTCTGTCTTTTAGATTGTTTCCTTTGCTGTGCACAAGCTTTTAATTTTGATGTAGTCCCAATAGTTCACTTTTTCTTTTGTTTCCCTTGCCTCAGGAGACGTATCTAGAAAAATGTTGCTATGGCCAATGTCAGAGGAATTACTGCCTGTGCTCTCTTCTAGAATTTTTATGGTTTCAGGTATGACACCTAAGACTTTAATCCATTTGAGATTATTTTTGTGTATGGTGTAAGAAAGTGGCCCAGTTTCATTCTTTTGCATTAGCTGTCCAATTTTCCGAGCGCCGTTTGTTGAAGAGACTGTCTTTTTCCCATTGCATATTCTTGCTTCCTCTGTTAAAGATTAATTGGCCACCAATTGTGGGTTTATTTCTGGCCTCTGTATTCTGGTCTATTGATCTATGTGTCTACTTCTGTGCCGGTACCATACTGTTTTGATTTCTTCAGCTTTGTAGTGTACCTTGACATCTGGGATTGTGATTCCTCCAGTTTTGTTCTTCTTTGCCAGGATTTCTTTGGCTATTCAGGGTCTTTAGTGGTCCCATACAAAGTTTAGGACTATGTGCTCTAGTTCTGTGGAAAATGCTCTTGGTTATTTTGATAGGGTTTGCATTCAACCTGTAGACTGCTTTGGGTAGTACAGAATGGACATTTTAACAACATTTCTTCTTCTAATCCGTGAGCATGAGATCTCTTTCCATTTGTTTGTGTCATCCTCAACTTCTTTCACTGAGGTTTTATAGTTGTCAGAGTGTAGGTCTTTCGCCTCCTTGGTTACGTTTATTCCTAGGTATTTTACTATTTTGGGCACAATTGTAAATGGCATTGTTTTCTTAACTCCTCTTTCGGCCACTTCCTTATTAGTGTAAAGAAATGCAATGGAGTTCTGTATATCGACTTTGTATCTAGTGATCTTACTGAATTCATTTATCAGTTCAAGTACATGTTTGGTAGAGCTGTTAGGGTTTTCTATATCTAGTATCATATCATCTTCAAATAGTGATAGTTGAGCTCCTTCCTTGCCAATTGGGGTGCCCTTTATTTCTTTTTCTTGTCTGATTGCTGTGGCTAGGACTTCCAGTACCATGTTGAGTAAAAGTGGTGAGAGTGGACATCTTTGTCTTGTTCCTGATCTTAGGGGAAAAGCTCTCAGTTTTCCCCATTAAGTAGGAGGCTCGCTGTGGGATTTTCAGGTAAGTTGAGGTAAGTTCCCTCTAAACCTACTTTGCTCAGGGTTTTTATCATGAACGGATGTGGTACTTTGTCAAGTGCATTTTCTGCATCTATTGAAATGATTGTGTGGTTTTTATCCTTCCTCTCGTTGATGCAATGTATCACGTTGATTGATTTGCAAATAATGAACCACGCTTGCATCCTGGGGATAAATCCCTTGTTGAGGATTTTTGCATCCGTGTTCATCAGAGATATTGGCCTGTAGTTCTCTTTTTGGTGGCGTCTTTATCTGGTTTTGGTATCAGGGTAATGCTGGCCTCATGGAATGAATTTGGTAGTTTTCCTCCCTCCGCAATTTCTTGTAACAGTTGGAGAAGAATAGGTGTTAACTTTTCTCTAAATGTTTGGTGGAATTCACCCAGATTTGGGGGGTTTTCAGAGGGGCTCACAGTGCCAGTAAGGTCTGAGCTGGTCTACTGCAGTGGGGGGACCTGCAGGATCCTGGGAAGCCTCCTGCTGAGGCCTGCCAACATTGAGGGGGCAGAGCCACAGAACTGCCTGAAGGCGGGGCGCTCTGTTAGCAAGCTAGATGGACAGTGTTTTGCTGTGCTGGTTCCCACAGGTGTCCATATAGCTAGGCTGAGGGGTGGGGGAAGGAAATGGCACCTGCCAGCTCTTTGGTTTGGAGAGGTCTCCCAGAGATCCCTGCCTCTCCAACCCAGGGTCGGAGATTAGTAAATAAATCTCCTTCCCATATAGCCCACGTGATTTTTAAACTGCTGTTTGTGTGCTGTATCTTAGTGAAGCTGCCTGTTGTGCTGATTCTTTATGGGTTGGTACTTGGTTTCCTTTCACCCTCCAGCTCTCCCATAGCTGAGTCTGCACATTTTTAAAGTTTCAGGTGTTAAGCCCCAGTGATTGTAAGAACTCCTGAAGGTTGGCCCTGTGTTTTTCAAATCCAGTTGTTATGGTGATTAATCTTCCCAGTGTTAGTCCCACTGCCTAGGGTGCCTGGTGTTGGTGTCTGTTTCTCTCCCCTGTCCATGTCTGTAGCCTCCCTCCCTCCTGTGGACTGGTGTTCAGTCCCATAGATCCATTTGGCTCCCGATTGTGTCATTGCCCTTCCTACCCTCTTGAAGTTGGCTTCTCTACATTTAGCTGTTGAGATCCTGTTCTGTCAGACTTTGGGTCATTTTGTGGGTTTTTTTTTTTACACTGATATGGGTGTTTTCTGTTGTATCCATGGCATAAGGTGAGTTTAGGATCTCCTACTCTGTCATTTCTTCCTCTATTCTGCCACCTTCAACAAAATGTAATCTCTAAATATTGATGGGTATAGAGTGTTCATTTCACCATTGGTCTAACTATTATGTTTGAAAATTTTCATATTAATGCATCAGTGGCAAAGGAAACTGAATTCGAATCCTAGATGCAACATGGATTTCCCCTCCTGCTTCTCAATATATTCATCTGTTAAGGGAGAGAACTGAACTTGAGTGCCTTTGAACTTCCTTCAGGTGTTCATATTCTATAAGTTGGGAGAAGTTGGTTTCCTTTGTGAGAAATTTTATTACCAATAGTCATTTTCTCCTTCAAAATCTGTCACTCCAGGAGGATTCATCAATCCAGTTGACTAAGTGGGTTCCACTTTCTCCCTCACAACTCCCCATGTGTCTTACCCAAAACAGAAATCAGGAGGCTTTTCTAGACTGTACTATGGTCATAGCCAACTCTACTTCCTGACATAGCTATTTCTTAAGGAGCTTAAGAAGGTATTTCAAAATTCAGTTCATTCTGTTTGTTTGTATCATTCTTCCATGTTTTAAAACAGTTTTAGATGATCAAAAAAGTGGCAAATATAGCCACCCCAAAAAGTCCCATATACCTCACACTTAATTTCTCCTAGTGTTAGTAAGGTACTTATTAACCAAAAAATAAACCGATATTGATGCATCACTATTAACCATAGTTTATAGTTTATTCAGGTTCCTTAGCATTTACCTAGTAATTTTTTCTGTTCCAGCATCCCATCCAGGATGCCACATTACAGTGAGTCATCATATTCCTTAGGCTCCTTTCGACTGTGACAGTTTCTCAGGCTTTGTTTGTTTTGATGACTTTGTTTTGAGGAGTACTGGTCAGGTATTTTGTAGATGTCTCTCAATTGGGGTCTGTCTAGTGTTTGTTTTTCTCAAGATTAGACTGGGGTTATGGGTTTTGTGGAGGAAAAGCACAGGGGTGAAGTGCCACTCTGGTCACACCATATCAAGGCTAAATATTAATGACATGACATACGGTGACTTCTCCTTGGTATATTTCCAGGTGGTTACATTTGCCTTCCCCTTGCCCCAAACTCAAAGGGATTGTTCTCTAATCTTCATAGAGAATCTGTTGGGTTTCCTAGAGGTAAAACCCATGAAAGTGTGGCTCCCTCCAATCCTAATACTGGGATTCCAGGAGTTTTAAGTCTGGTTGGTCCACACCATTAAGTGTTTCTACTAGCTTATGGTTCTGTGGCTTCAGCTCCAGGTAAGTAAATCATGACTCCCTCTTTCTGGATTCACCTGCCTCTCCAAGTTTCAGGGTGACTTAGATTTCTGATGGGTTCAAGAAAAGTCATTCATTTTTTCAGTTTATTTAATTTTTCTTATTGTAAGGCTAGGAGTGATGTCTTCCAAAGTCTTTACATGTCAAAGCTGAAGAGTTCACTCTGTTTTTATGCAAGTTTATTCAGCAATGATCCTAAAGGAAATAAAATTAGTGGTCTAAACCTTTGCTTTAACAGGCAAGTAATCTTTGAAGTGAATTTTCTGTTAAGCTTGTTTCACTGTATGAAATTTAGAGTGCCTTGGAAACCAGCTCTCAATAAAACTGTGTTTCTCTTGACTAATTTGGCTCCATTATGTTTAGAGGCACATGATAAAAGAAAAAATCATAAGATTTTGAGCACAAAGATACAGATTTGGGGGGTTTCAAGTAAAAACTTCCTAGACCATCTCTACCTCTGAGACTTATTTCCTTATTTGTTTATTTGTTAAATTTCGTGGCTACAGGGATTTCATCTATCTTTTTATCTTAAGTGTCTGGCATAAAACCTGGCCCAGAGTAGGCTTCACTGAAAATTGAATTGAAAGGCCTGCCCAATCAATCTCATAGTGTTGTTACGAGGATTAAACAAATGATGTACATGAAAGCTCTTTGCAAACTTCAAAGGGCCTTACAAACGCTGCTCCTTTATTTTTTTTTATCAGTCATTAATCTTGAATGCCTGTCTACATGTAGGCATTTTTTTTGATGCCGCGCAGATAAGGAGGAAAGCGCTATAAAGAGTTAATTTTTACTCAGATTGCGGGTTGATTCCTCTTATAGCAACAACAATATACATTCCTCAACTTGTTCAATTTAAAATCCTGGCAAGTGTTTTGATATTTGACAGCACTCCTGTCAAGGAATTCTGTTCTACAATTAATCATGCCATAGCCATTTCTTCCACTACTGCCACAATATAATGGCATCATTGTATATGCATACATAGTACACTTGTATACTGCTGAAAAAGAGGTAGAGCAAATGAACTTGAAAAATTTACTACTCTGTAGATCACAGTTATATTGCCAAGATTTATTATTAAACCCATTCTATTTTAATGCCATTACTGCTCCAATATGAGCTTAGATCAAAACATTCAGACATTGCAGTTTTCTATTTCCTTGCTTGGGAAATTAATATTCTGCCTTCTTTAAGATGTTTTGAGTGTCAGCTAGGTGCACCGTAAATGGCCGGGATTTTGATTATGGCTTTGTCTAAATCAGTGCTGGACGTGGCTACAGAGTCTACTCCATTCCCTCCCCCACTGTCAGAAATTTCCTGAGGCAAATGAGTTTGCCACAAATCAAGATGCGTGCAACAAACATCTCTATGAACCTGTTCCATCTCTCCTTGGCGACTTGCCACCTCTCCTTACTCTTAACATTGAAACCCCCGTATTTACCAAATGTCTTAGCTTCCTTAGGAGATTAACCATTTCATGGGAATCCTAGCCCACTACCACAACCATGTGTTCCTCATAGAGAGACATCTTACATTTTAAACAATCTCAGACTGTTTTGGGCAAATACATTACCACTGTTTTTCAGTAGAATCATTTCCTGTTTATGTGTCTCATTTGTCAAGAAATCAGATCACAAATTACAGAAAAGGCAATCCAGAAAGTACAGATATGGTGTACAAAAATAGATTTAATCTTTACCCTTGCAGGTAATTGTAACTACTTATACTGATGACATCTTGTGGCTTTCAGACTTTCATCTTTTGGAACTTCCATGTGGAATTGTCATGACCAATACTTTCATACAACTGCACAGTCACCCCATGACACCCCATGCATGGCATGAGTTGGTATCGAATTGCTCAAGAAACATGTGACACAAACACAATCACAATTTCATATTAAGGATTGAAAAAATCCATTAACTGAAAAATGAACTTTGTATACATGGGGATAAATAGCATAATAAGGTACTGCTGTCACTTAGGAAAGCAAGCGAATATAATTATTGAGTAAACAAAGTCCAGACCATAATGACTACATGTGTAGAGAAGGAAGATGTGGCAGTGCCCAAGACTGCAGATGCAAGAGGTCAAGGTTTTCAAGCTTCTAAATTTATTTCTTTTTTAAAAACATTTTTAAGTTTATTATTTTTTAAAGTTTATTATTTTTATTATTTTTTTTAGGTTTAATTTTGAGAGAGAGAAGAGACAGAGTGTGAGCAGGGGAGGGGCAGAGAGAGAGGGAGACACAGAATCTGAAGCAGGCTCCAGGTTCTGAGGTGTCAGCACAAAGCCAGACGTGGGGCTCGAACTCACGAACCATGGGATCATGACCTGAAATGAAGTCGGTCTCTCAACCAACAGAGCCACCCAGGTGCTCCTCTTATTTGTTTTCCCCACTGATTCATGGTCTGATCTTAAATCTGTTCTGAGAGTTATTTTCAAATGAAACAGATTATTTCTTAATCCAGAAATGCCAGAAAAATAACATAATTTCACATTTTGAGACTGCCAGATCTGCATTTATCAAGAGAAGGTAAGCTCAGTTATGTATACCAACCTGGCTTTGTCAGAGAGACGGCATGGCATGGTGCCTTGCGAGACAATAATAATTTGGGGTAAGGTTACTCTTACTCTGATCCTTGTTCCTGATGTCTAGTCTCTTGACCCCTGTGTGCACAACTATTCCTAAATCAATACTCCTAAGGGGCTCTCTGGCTCTGCTACCAGAGGGGGACAAAAAAGAAAAAAGAAAAAAAGACATAGCTCTTACTTACACTTTTGTTTTCCACTAGTGAAGATTATTTTCATTGTTGTGCCCACTCATTCAGCTCCTTTTGTCACCAAAAGGACTTACGTGAGGGGGGACTTTCGGCAAGCTGGCGGCTTAGGAGGACGCTGGGCTCACCGCACGTCCTGCTGATCACTTAGATTCCATCTACACCTGCCTAAATAACCCAGAAAACAACAGAGGATTAGCAGAACGGAGTCGCCGGAGCCAAACGCAGACGAGAGGCCCGCGGAAGAGGGTAGGAAGGGCGGCGAGGCGGTGCGCGCTCCACGGACTGGCGGGAGGGAGCCGGGGTGGAGGGGCGGCTCGCTGGCCAAGCAGAGCCCCCGAGACTGGCTTGCAAAAGCGGAGGGGCCGGACGCCTGACGGACTGTGTTCCCACAACAAGCGCGACTTAGCGTCTGGGAGGTCATAAGTTAACAGCTCTGCTCAGAAAGCGGGAAGGCCGGAGGACAAGGGGAGGGAGAGCTGCTGAGCCCCCTGACAACAGAGCTCAGTTTGGTGGGGAACAAAGGCGCTCGCCAGCGCCATCTCCCCCGCCCATCCCCCAGCCAAAATCCCAAAGGGAACCGGTTCCTGCCAGGGAACTTGCTCGCTCCGCGCAAACACCCAACTCTGCGCTTCTGCGGAGCCAAACCTCCGGCAGCGGATCTGACTCCCTCCCGCTGCCACAGGGCCCCTCCTGAAGTGGATCACCTAAGGAGAAGCGATCTAAGCCTGCCCCTCCTGCCCCCGTGCACCTTGCCTACCCACCCCAGCTAATACGCCAGATCCCCAGCATCACAAGCCTGGCAGGGTGCAAGTAGCCCAGACGAGCCACACCACCCCACAGTGAATCCCGCCCCTAGGAGAGGGGAAGAGAAGGCACACACCAGTCTGACTGTGGCCCCAGCGGTGGGCTGGGGGCAGACATCAGGTCTGACTGCGGCCCCGCCCACCAACTCCAGGTATACACCACAGCACAGGGGAAGTGCCCTGCAGGTCCTCACCACGCCAGGGACTATCCAAAATGACCAAGCGGAAGAATTCCCCTCAGAAGAATCTCCAGGAAATAACAACAGCTAATGAGCTGATCAAAAAGGACTTAAATAACATAACAGAAAGTGAATTTAGAATAATAGTCATAAAATTAATCGCTGGGCTTGAAAACAGTATACAGGACAGCAGAGAATCTCTTGCTACAGAGATCAAGGGACTAAGGAACAGTCACGAGGAGCTGAAAAACGCTTTAAGCGAAATGCATAACAAAATGGAAACCACCACAGCTCGGCTTGAAGAGGCAGAGGAGAGAATAGGTGAACTAGAAGATAAAGTTATGGAAAAAGAGGAAGCTGAGAAAAAGAGAGATAAAAAAATCCAGGAGTATGAGGGGAAAATTAGAGAACTAAGTGATGCACTAAAGAGAAATAATATACGCATAATTGGTATCCCAGAGGAGGAAGAGAGAGGGAAAGGTGCTGAAGGGGTACTTGAAGAAATAATAGCTGAGAACTTCCCTGAACTGGGGAAGGAAAAAGGCATTGAAATCCAAGAGGCACAGAGAACTCCCTTCAGACGTAACTTGAATCGATCTTCTGCACGACATATCATAGTGAAACTGGCAAAATACAAGGATAAAGAGAAAATTCTGAAAGCAGCGAGGGGTAAACGTGCCCTCACATATAAAGGGAGACCTATAAGACTCGTGACTGATCTCTCTTTTGAAACTTGGCAGGCCAGAAAGAATTGGCACGAGATTTTCAGGGTGCTAGACAGAAAAAATATGCAGCCAAGAATCCTTTATCCAGCAAGTCTGTCATTTAGAATAGAAGGAGAGATAAAGGTCTTCCCAAACAAACAAAAACTGAAGGAATTTGTCACCACTAAACCAGCCCTACAAGAGATCCTAAGGGGGACCCTGTGAGACAAAGTCCCAGAGACATCACTACAAGCATAAAACATACAGACATCACAATGACTCTAAACCCGTATCTTTCTATAATAACACTGAATGTAAATGGATTAAATGCGCCAACCAAAAGACATAGGGTATCAGAATGGATAAAAAAACAAGACCCATCTATTTGCTGTCTACAAGAGACTCATTTTAGACCTGAGGACACCTTTAGATTGAGAGTGAGGGGATGGAGAACTATTTATCATGCTACTGGAAGCCAAAAAAAGCTGGAGTAGCCATACTTATATCAGACAAACTAGACTTTAAATTAAAGGCTGTAACAAGAGATGAAGAAGGACATTATATAATAGTTACAGGGTCTATCCATCAGGAAGAGGTAACAATTATAAATGTCTATGCGCCAAACACCGGAGCCCCCAAATATATAAAACAATTACTCATAAACATAAGCAACCTTATTGATAAGAATGTGGTAATTGCAGGGGACTTTAACACCCCACTTACAGAAATGGATAGATCATCTAGACACACGGTCAATAAAGAAACAAGGGCCCTGAATGACACATTGGATCAGATGGACTTGACAGATATATTTAGAACTCTGCATCCCAAAGCAACAGAATATACTTTCTTCTCGAGTGCACATGGAACATTCTCCAAGATAGATCATATACTGGGTCACAAAACAGCCCTTCATAAGTTTACAAGAATTGAAATTATACCATGCTTACTTTCAGACCACAATGCTATGAAGCTTGAAATCAACCACAGAAAAAAGTCTGGAAAACCTCCAAAAGCATGGAGGTTAAAGAACACCCTACTAACGAATGAGTGGGTCAACCAGGCAATTAGAGAAGAAATTAAAAAATATATGGAAACAAACGAAAATGAAAATACAACAATCCAAAGGCTTTGGGACGCAGCAAAGGCAGTCCTGAGAGGAAAATACATTGCCATCCAGTCCTATCTCAAGAAACAAGAAAAATCCCAAATACAAACTCTAACAGAACACCTAAAGGAACTAGAAGCAGAACAGCAAAGGCAGCCTAAACCTAGCAGAAGAAGAGAAATAATAAAGATCAGAGCAGAAATAAACAATATAGAATCTAAAAAAACTGTAGAGCAGATCAACGAAACCAAGAGTTGGTTTTTTGAAAAAATAAACAAAATTGACAAACCTCTAGCCAGGCTTCTCAAAAAGAAAAGGGAGATGACCCAAATAGATAAAATCATGAATGAAAATGGAATTATTACAACCAATCCCTCAGAGATACAAGCAATTATCAGGGAATACTATGAAAAATTATATGCCAACAAACTGGACAACCTGGAAGAAATGGACAAATTCCTGAACACCCACACGCTTCCAAAACTCAATCAGGAGGAAATAGAAAGCTTGAACAGACCCATAACCAGTGAAGAAATTGAATCGGTTATCAAAAATCTCCCAACAAATAAGAGTCCAGGACCAGATGGCTTCCCAGGGGAGTTCTACCAGACGTTTAAAGCAGAGATAATACCTATCCTTCTCAAGCTATTCCAAGAAATAGAAAGGGAAGGAAAACTTCCAGACTCATTCTATGAAGCCAGTATTACTTTGATTCCTAAACCAGACAGAGACCCAGTAAAAAAAGAGAACTACAGGCCAATATCCCTGATGAATATGGATGCAAAAATTCTCAATAAGATACTAGCAAATCGAATTCAACGGCATATAAAAAGAATTATTCACCATGATCAAGTGGGATTCATTCCTGGGATGCAGGGCTGGTTCAACATTCGCAAATCAATCAACGTGATACATCACATTAACAAAAAAAAAGAGAAGAACCATATGATCCTGTCAATCGATGCAGAAAAGGCCTTCGACAAAATCCAGCACCCTTTCTTAATAAAAACCCTTGAGAAAGTCGGGATAGAAGGAACATACTTAAAGATCATAAAAGCCATTTATGAAAAGCCCACAGCTAACATCATCCTCGACGGGGAAAAACTGAGAGCTTTTTCCCTGAGATCAGGAACACGACAAGGATGCCCACTCTCACCGCTGCTGTTTAACATAGTGCTGGAAGTTCTAGCATCAGCAATCAGACAACAAAAGGAAATCAAAGGCATCAAAATTGGCAAAGATGAAGTCAAGCTTTCGCTTTTTGCAGATGACATGATATTATACATGGAAAATCTGATAGACTCCACCAAAAGTCTGCTAGAACTGATACATGAATTCAGCAAAGTTGCAGGATACAAAATCAATGTACAGAAATCAATTGCATTCTTATACACTAACAATGAAGCAACAGAAAGACAAATAAAGAAACGGATCCCATTCACAATTGCACCAAGAAGCATAAAATACCTAGGAATAAATCTAACCAAAGATGTAAAGGATCTGTATGCTGAAAATTACAGAAAGCTTATGAAGGAAATTGAAGAAGATTTAAAGAAATGGAAAGACATTCCCTGCTCATGGATTGGAAAAATAAATATTGTCAAAATGTCAATACTACCCAAAGCTATCTACACATTCAATGCAATCCCAATCAAAATTGCACCAGCATTCTTCTCGAAACTAGAACAAGCAATCCTAAAATTCATATGGAACCACAAAAGGCCCCGAATAGCCAAAGGAATTTTGAAGAAGAAGACCAAAGCAGGAGGCATCACAATCCCAGACTTTAGCCTCTACTACAAAGCTGTCATCATCAAGACAGCATGGTATTGGCACCAAAACAGACACATAGACCAATGGAATAGAATAGAAACCCCAGAACTAGACCCACAAACGTATGGCCAACTCATCTTTGACAAAGCAGGAAAGAACATCCAATGGAAAAAAGACAGCCTCTTTCACAAATGGTGCTGGGAGAATTGGACAGCAACATGCAGAAGGTTGAAACTAGACCACTTTCTCACACCATTCACAAAAATAAACTCAAAATGGATAAAGGACCTAAATGTGAGACAAGAAACCATCAAAACCTTAGAGGAGAAAGAAGGAAAAGACCTCTCTGACCTCAGCCGTAGCAATCTCTTACTCGACACATCCCCAAAGGCAAGGGAATTAAAAGCAAAAGTGAATTACTGGGACCTTATGAAGATAAAAAGCTTCTGCACAGCAAAGGAAACAACCAACAAAACTAAAAGGCAACCAACGGAATGGGAAAAGATATTCGCAAATGACATATCGGACAAAGGGCTAGTATCCAAAATCTATAAAGAGCTCACCAAACTCCACACCCGAAAAACAAATAACCCAGTGAAGAAATGGGCAGAGAACATGAATAGACACTTCTCTAAAGAAGACATCCGGATGGCCAACAGGCACATGAAAAGATGCTCAACGTCACTCCTCATCAGGGAAATACAAATCAAAACCACACTCAGGTATCACCTCACGCCAGTCAGAGTGGCCAAAATGAACAAATCAGGAGACTATAGATGCTGGAGAGGATGTGGAGAAACGGGAACCCTCTTGCACTGTTGGTGGGAATGCAAATTGGTGCAGCCACTCTGGAAAGCAGTGTGGAGGTTCCTCAGAAAATTAAAAATAGACCTACCCTATGACCCAGCAATAGCACTGCTAGGAATTTATCCAAGGGATACAGGAGTACTGATGCATAGGGCCACTTGTACCCCAATGTTCATAGCAGCACTCTCAACAATAGCCAAATTATGGAAAGAGCCTAAATGTCCATCAACTGATGAATGGATAAAGAAATTGTGGTTTATATACACAATGGAATATTACGTGGCAATGAGAAAAAATGAAATATGGCCTTTTGTAGCAACGTGGATGGAACTGGAGAGTGTGATGCTAAGTGAAATAAGCCATACAGAGAAAGACAGATACCATATGGTTTCACTCTTATGTGGATCCTGAGAAACTTACCAGGAACCCATGGGGGAGGGGAAGGAAAAAAAAAAAAAAAGAGGTTAGAGTGGGAGACAGCCAAAGCATAAGAGACTGTTAAAAACCGAGAACTGAGGGTTGATGGAGGGTGGGAGGGAGGGGAGGGTGGGTGATGGGTATTGAGGAGGGCACCTTTTGGGATGAGCACTGGGTGTTGTATGGAAACCAATTTGTCAATAAATTTCATAAAAAATAAAAAAAAAAAAAAAAAAAAAAAAAAAAAGGACTTACGTGATAACTATACTCCGTAGTGGCAAAAGTGAACAAATTCAAAAGGATCTCTCAAGAATCAATTTTACGTACATAGCAGCAACAAACTGATGTCTGTCTACCTGAGGTAACCTGCAATGTATCAAAAGGTGCTACCAAATCAGATATGGAGTCAAAATCTTGGTGTATACCTTCCTAGCTATCATTTTATCAGAGATGTGATAAAATGTGGCTTTGAAATTTTAAATCGATGCTCAATAATTGATTGCAACCACAGTATGCTATTTAATTTATACCAGTCACATAATTTCTCCTACTCTGAACTTTCTCATCTGTAAAATGAATGCCTAATACCCACCCTTAAAGGGCCAGCACAACAGGCAGCTTCACTAAGATACAGCACACAAACAGCAGTTTAAAAATCGCGTGGGTTATATGGGAAGTAGATTTATTTACTAATCTCCGACCCTGGGTTGGAGAGGCAGGGATCTCTGGGAGACCTCTCCAAACCAAAGAGCTGGCAGGTGCCATTTCCTTCCCCCACCCCTCAGCCTAGCTATATGGACACCTGTGGGAACCAGCACAGCAAAACACTGTCCATCTAGCTTGCTAACAGAGCGCCCCGCCTTCAGGCAGTTCTGTGGCTCTGCCCCCTCAATGTTGGCAGGCCTCAGCGGGAGGCTTCCCAGGATCCTGCAGGTCCCCCCCTGCAGTGGACCAGCTCAGACCTTACTGGCACTGTGAGCCCCTCTGAAAACCCCCCAAATCTGGGTGAATTCTACCAAACGTTTAGAGAAAAGTTAACACCTATTCTTCTCCAACTGTTACAAGAAATTGTGGAGGGAGGAAAACTGCCAAATTCATTCCATGAGGCCAGCATTACCCTGATACAAAAACCAGATAAAGACGCCACCAAAAAGAGAACTACAGGCCAATATCTCTGATGAACACGGATGCAAAAATCCTCAACAAGGGATTTATCCCCAGGATGCAAGCGTGGTTCATTATTTGCAAATCAATCAACGTGATACATTGCATCAACGAGAGGAAGGATAAAAACCACACAATCATTTCAATAGATGCAGAAAATGCACTTGACAAAGTACCACATCCGTTCATGATAAAAACCCTGAGCAAAGTAGGTTTAGAGGGAACTTACCTCAACTTACCTGAAAATCCCACAGCGAGCCTCCTACTTAATGGGGAAAACTGAGAGCTTTTCCCCTAAGATCAGGAACAAGACAAAGATGTCCACTCTCACCACTTTTACTCAACATGGTACTGGAAGTCCTAGCCACAGCAATCAGACAAGAAAAAGAAATAAAGGGCACCCCAATTGGCAAGGAAGGAGCTCAACTATCACTATTTGAAGATGATATGATACTAGATATAGAAAACCCTAACAGCTCTACCAAACATGTACTTGAACTGATAAATGAATTCAGTAAGATCACTAGATACAAAGTCGATATACAGAACTCCATTGCATTTCTTTACACTAATAAGGAAGTGGCCGAAAGAGGAGTTAAGAAAACAATGCCATTTACAATTGTGCCCAAAATAGTAAAATACCTAGGAATAAACGTAACCAAGGAGGCGAAAGACCTACACTCTGACAACTATAAAACCTCAGTGAAAGAAGTTGAGGATGACACAAACAAATGGAAAGAGATCTCATGCTCACGGATTAGAAGAAGAAATGTTGTTAAAATGTCCATTCTGTACTACCCAAAGCAGTCTACAGGTTGAATGCAAACCCTATCAAAATAACCAAGAGCATTTTCCACAGAACTAGAGCACATAGTCCTAAACTTTGTATGGGACCACTAAAGACCCTGAATAGCCAAAGAAATCCTGGCAAAGAAGAACAAAACTGGAGGAATCACAATCCCAGATGTCAAGGTACACTACAAAGCTGAAGAAATCAAAACAGTATGGTACCGGCACAGAAGTAGACACATAGATCAATAGACCAGAATACAGAGGCCAGAAATAAACCCACAATTGGTGGCCAATTAATCTTTAACAGAGGAAGCAAGAATATGCAATGGGAAAAAGACAGTCTCTTCAACAAACGGCGCTCGGAAAATTGGACAGCTAATGCAAAAGAATGAAACTGGGCCACTTTCTTACACCATACACAAAAATAATCTCAAATGGATTAAAGTCTTAGATGTCATACCTGAAACCATAAAAATTCTAGAAGAGAGCACAGGCAGTAATTCCTCTGACATTGGCCATAGCAACATTTTTCTAGATACGTCTCCTGAGGCAAGGGAAACAAAAGAAAAAGTGAACTATTGGGACTACATCAAAATTAAAAGCTTGTGCACAGCAAAGGAAACAATCTAAAAGACAGAAAGATGACCTGATGAATGGGAGAAGATATTTGCCAATGACATATCCATGAAAGGGTTAGTATCCAAAATATATAAAGAACTTATACAACTTACCCCCCCCAAAAAAACCCACCACAAATAGTCCAATTAAAAGTGGGCCAAAGACATGAACAGACATTTCTCTAAAGAAGACATACAGATGACCAACAGACACACAAAGATGCTCAACATCAGTCATCATCAGGGAAATGCAAATCAAAACTGCAATGAGGTATCACCTCACACCTGTCAGAATGTCTAAAATTTAAAAAACAACAACAACCAAAAAAAACCCATGAGAAACAAGTGTTGGCGAGGACGTGGAGGAAGAGGAACCCTTGTGTACTATTGGTGGGACTGCAAACTGGTGTAGCCCCTGTGGAGAGCAGTATGGAGGTTCTCAAAAAATTAAAAATAGAATCACCGTGTGATCCAGTAACTTCACTTTTGGGAATTTACCCCAAGAATACAAAAACACGAATTCAAGAAGATGTATGCACCCCCCGTATTTGTCGCAGCGTCATTTACAGTAGTCAACTTATGGAAGCAGCCCAAGTGTCCACTGACAGGTGAATGGATCAGGAAGATGTGGTATCTGAATATAATGCAATATTACTCAGCCATAAAAAAATGAAACCTTGCCACTTGCAACAATATGATGAATCCAGAGAGTATACTGCTAAGTGACGTAAGTCAGTGAAAGAAAGACAAATACTATATTCTTTCACCCAGAAAGAAAACAAACAAAGGGAAAAAGAGACAAAGCAGAAAACAGACTCTTAATGATAGAGAACAAGTTGATGATTATCAGAGGGGAGGTGGGAGGGGGGATGGATGAAATAGGTGAAGGGAATGAAGAGTACACTTATCTTTTTATTTTTTATTTTTTTAAATGACACCCAACTTAGCACATAGTCAAGAATGATTTCAGGAGTAGATTCCTTAGTGCCCCTTATCCATTTAGCCCATCCCCCCTCCCACAACCCCTCCAGTAACCTTCTGTTTGTTCTCCATTCTTAAGAGCAAGAGTACACTTATCTTGATGAGCATTGAGTAATGTGTAGAACTGTAGAATCACTCTATTGCACACCTGAAACTAATGCCTTATGTGATATATACCAGAATTTTTAAAAAAATAGTAATTAAAGTAAACATTTTTTCATAATTGCTTCTTATATTTGCATACCATGTAAAGTAATTTTTATGCTTATAACACTTCATCTCTGAATATTTCAGTATGTATTTCCTAAGTATAAAGAGTTTCTGCATATCTACAATATCATATTAACAATAATTAGAAATAATTTCTTAATATATTTAATAGCTGCCTCACTTTCTTGTTTTTCCAGGTGTCTCCAAAATGTCTTTTATAAATTTGTTTTCCAAATCAAGATGCAATCAAGGTAGCTTATGTATTTGGTTTTATGGGTTTAATTCGTATAATTTCTTTCATCTGGAATGTTACCCAAACATTTCTTTTCTTGACTTTTTGTAAAATGCCCCACAATCTGGAGATACCTGATTATTTTCTCTTTGAGTCTTTTAATTTGTTTCTTTCCCACTGTATTTTTTATAAAAAAAAATTTGGGGTGTGAAGGCTTACGTAGATTCACATAAAATAGTTTTGGTGAAAATGCTTTATACTTGATGCTGTGTCCTTACTGCATCATCAGAAAGCTCATCCTGTGAGACCCTTTCCCTCTGAATAATGCAACGTTTGAAGACTGAGTTAAGGTGGTGACCTGAGGCTCTCCCCAGTGTTAGAAACATTGCATTTTCCCATGGTCTAGCAAGGAACGTGTGGGGTATTTCTTGGAACTAAGCGCATATCCTGTTTCTTAACAACCTGACACCTAATGGTTTTAACATCCAATGATATTCCTTACTTGAATCCATTATCCCACTGCAGTTGCAAAATAGTGATATTTCTAGTTTATCATTCCTTCTACATGTGTGTGCTGAGATTCTTCAGTACCTAAGAGCTTTTCTTCATCAACTGTGGGTGAATGACTGTTAATACTGCAAAAAAAAAAAAAGGCCTGACAAAGGTTTAATTCCTTTTAGTTACTAATTTTGAGTAATAAGTTGATATAAAACTATATCCAAAAATGGAAAAAGAGTGAAAAAAATTCTCTCTCTTCTGTATTTCTTTTTTTTAAAATTTTAATGTTTATTTTTGGAAGAGAGAGAAAGAGTGCGAGAAGGGGAGAGGCAGAGAGAGAGAGAGAGAGAGAGAGAGAGAAACAGAATCTGAAGCAGGCTCCAGGCTCTGAGCTGTCAGCACCGAGCCTGGCGTGGGGCTCAAACTCACAAGCCGTGAGATCATGACCTGAGCTGAAGTTGGAGGCTTAACCAACTGAGCCACCCAGGCGCCCCTCTCTTCTTTATTTCTATATCTAGCTCTCAATTTCTCTGTTTTGGTGAGTCACTGGAGAGTCATAGGTTGTTATATACTTTCATTCTTCTTTCTATGACTCCCCAGTGATCAAATTTGGTCAGTGGAAATTTCTTCAAGTTATCCTATTGTCATGTCCCCACTAGTATGTTAAAGCCTCCTCATTTTCTAGCAAAATATATCCCAGGATCATTTATATATTGTCTCTGACCTCTTTCTCCATGGACTTGGATACTTTTTGAGGGAAATGATATTTAGAAACTGAAGCCTGGACACTAAGGTGTGCTCATTTCTGGAGTCCTTTCAGTGAATAAACAGGAACTATATTTTATAAAAGGGCTTATTTGAAGGTGAGCTGAGAATACCTATGTAGGCTCAGAGCACAATAGACAATGCATTGTGACATAGTATCATTATCATTTTCCAGATGAAAAAATGAGGCTCAGAGAAGATCATTTTTTTCAGCTTACATAGCTCATAAGTAACCAAGCTGGGTTTTGTACCTGTCTGTAATTCTAACGCTGTCTATAAAGGAGCATTATATCATGTTTATGTCCATCCAGAGTCCTTACATATTTTGGAATTTTCCATATTTTGTTTCCCATGTCCCCAAGTCTGGAGCAAGGTTTGACTTTTTCGTTCTCCCTTTCAGTGAGGGTGAAGGTACTGCTAATTAAACGCATGCACTAAGATTTCCATTTGATGAATAGTGTGAATTTTCAGCTACTACACACAACCCATTTTGGTACAGGTGGTAGAGAAGGCGTCTGGTTTTGGTGGCTTCAGGGGAAGAGTTACTGGCATCTACGGTCCAGTGTCCAGGGTACAAGCAGTATGATCCCTCAGTGGCAGAAAGAATGGGATCTTTGTGAGAGCAACCCTGTAGCATAGCTTGGCCATCATGCCTGGTTGTTGCACTTCTGGAATTTCAATAAACTCAATTTCTGCTTAAACTAGCTATGGTGAGTTCTGTTTAAAACTAAAACCCTTGACTATGCACTATGCCACTTTCCCAAACAGTGTGCCATAGCTGGTGAAGATGAGCAACAGGTGTGTTATGAGTTTGCATTTTTTTTCTGAAACAGCTCACATCTCATGATCCAAATGCCCCTACCCTAAGTGGGTTGCTCTCCTCATTCTGAACCCTGGTATCTTACCTTCATACTCAAATTAGATCTGACCTTGACCTTCCTTTAATAATATCAAGGAAAGTGATGCCAGAGGGACAGTACAACAAGAGAGGAGATTTCAGACACCATCAGGAAGTCACTGTTGCCCAGTGGTGGAGACAAAGATGCATTGATCCCAGATGAAGATGTTCCCATTTGAGCATTGTTGACCACTTGCAGCTACATACACTTTCTTAATCTTCCCAACCATTCTGTGAGGTGGTTTTTAAATAACCATTTTATGGCTAAACAGTTGAGAGTTCAGAGAGAATAAGTGACATACTGAAGGATAAATTACTTAGTCACTTATTTTATTTTACTTATTTTTATTTTTTTAATGTTTATATATTTTTGAGAGAGAGACAGACAGACAGAAAGAGACAGAGAACAAGCAAGAAAGGAGCAGAGAGAAAGACACAGAATCTGAAGTGGACCCTAGGCTCCAAGCTGACAGCACAGAGCCTGATGCGGGGCTCGAACTCACAAACTGCAAGATCGTGACCTGAGCCGAAGTCAGACGCTTAACTGACTGAGCCACCCAAGTGCCCCAAACTTAGTCATTTATTTTAAATATGGATGTTGCATGATGTGGTTTGTTGTTGAGCAAATACCTTGGCAGCGATGAAGATACTGGAGATGCATCTAGTTAGAAGGCTACTGCAAAGCTCCAGGGAAGAAGAGACTAACGCTAATAAGCTCCCAGCCTATAATTCTCTTATGGATTTAAATGTGTCTTTTAAAGAACCAAGGATTTCTGCTACACTGGCCTTCCAATTTCAGAAGACCATTAGTTACCGTACGTTTTAGACATACCCCTATCTGTGCTGTAGTGATGTCCAACTAATGTTGCAGTGGGTGACTTCACAACCTCCTCTTCTGTTGGCAATAGGATCACATGCTTATCTCAGCCAACAGTTGGAGAGCAGGAGCAATTTCCATTCATTCAACAAATACTTATTAATGCCTACAATGTACCATGTGCTAGGAAAAGGGTGATAAAACAAGAACAGCCTCTGTCCTCAGAGACAGATAGACACAGACAGACAGAAACCCAAACACATGCACATAGGGAGAAAAGAAATGATAACATAGCACATTTTTGTCCCTGAAAATAAGTATCACGTTAGACATAAATTCCTAAGTCCCATCCTAAACTCACTGACGATGAATCTCTAGAGAGTTTTGAGAGCCTGAGTGTTTAATAAATGCCCCAGGTGAGTCTTATCACCAGGGAAGTTTATGTGCATTAGGTGAAGTGGAAGGTGCTGTGGGAACTCCTAGAAGGGGCATTCAGCAAGCTTGCTTGTTTTTATTTATTTATTTATTTATTTATGAAGTATAATTAACATACAGTGTTATAATAATATACTATTATATTACTAATATATATATTACTATTATATTGCTATTATACCTTAAAAGGGAAGGAAATTCTGACACATTCAACGACATTGATGAACCTTGAAGACACTATGCTAAATGAAATAACCCAGTCAACAAAAGGACATGTGTTGTATGATTCCACTTATATGAAGATATGAAGTACCTGGAGCGGTGAAATTATGTAGCTAGAAAATGGAATGGTGGTTGCCAAAGGCTGTGGGCAAGGGAGAACAGGGACTTAGTGTCTAATGGGGATAGAGTGTTAACTGGGGAAGATGAAAAAGTTCTGGAGATGGATCGTGTTGATGGTTGCACAACAATGTGAATGTACTTAATGTCATAGAACTGTGCCCTTAAAAATTGTCAAAATGGTAAATTTTATGTGATGTATATTTTACCTCAATAAAGAATCATTAAAGTAATCACGAGGAAGAAATCAGAAATGTGTTGGACTTCCTGACGCTTATTTTATATTGTGGTATTATTTTCACATATTTTCTTTATCCATTCATCCATTGTTGGACATTTGGGTTGTTTCTAGCTCCCATATTATGAGTAATGCTGCTATGAAAATTAGTGTATAAATATCTTTTCAAGCACCTGCTTTCAATAGTTTTGGGTATATACCCAGAGGTGGAATTGCTGGATACTATGATAATTCTATGTTCAATTTTTTGAGAAACCACCATACCATTTCCATAGCAGCTACACCATTTTACATTCCCACAAGTAATGCGCAAGAGGTCAAATTTCTCTACATCTTTATTACACTTGTTATTTTCTGTCTTTTTATAATAGCCATCCTAATGTATATGAAGTGGTATCTCGTGTGTGTGTGTGTGTGTGTGTGTGTGTGTGTGTGTTTAATAGACTTTATTTTATAGAGCAGTTTTAAATTCAAAGCAAAGTTGAGCAAAAAGCACCAAAAGTTTCCTTATGTCCCCTGCTCCCACACATACATACCCTCCCCACTACTAACATATTAACTATTAGCATCCCTCACTAGAGGGTACATTTATTAACATTGATGAACCTACACTGACACATCAATACCACCCAAAGTCCATAGTTTACCTCAGGTTTCATACTTGGAATTGTATATTCTAAGGGTTTTGACAAATGTATAATGTCATGTATTCACCATTATGATACCATATGGAATAGTTTCACTGCTCTAAAAATCCTCTGTGAAATATCTCTCAGCTATTTATTCTTTTCTTTCATTCATCAGAGTTTTACAGTTTTCCTCATACAGTTGTATACAGTTTTTGTTAGATTTATACCTAAGCATTTAATTTTGGGGTGCTTACGTAAATGGTATTGTGTTTTTAACTTCAAATTCTGCTTATTCATCACTGATTATAAGAAAGAATTGACTTTTGTATATTAACTTTGTAATCTGCAACCTCGCTATAATCTCTTATTAGTTCCAGATGTTTTTGTTTTTTATTTCAGATTTCCAACATAGATAATCATGTTGTCTGTGAACAAAGACAGTTTTATTTCTTCTTTCAAATTTTTTATACGTTTTATTTCCTTTTCTTGTTTTACTGCATTAGCGAGAGCTTCCACTACAATGTTGAAAAGAAGTGATGAGAGGGGACATCCTTACCTTATACCTGATCTTAATAGAAAAAGCTCAAATTTCCTGCTATTAAGAATTATTTTAACTGTAGGGTTTTTTTTTGTATATATTCTTTATCAAGTTGATGAAGTTCCATTTTATTCCTAGTTTTTTGAAACTTTTAAAAATGATTGGGTGTTGGATTTTGTCAAATGCTTTTCTGCATCTGTTGAGATAATCGTATGATTTTTCTTCTTTAGCCTGTTGGTATGATGGGTTGGTTTTTAATTGCTTTATGAATGTTTAATTAGCCTTGCATACCTAGAATAAATACCACCTGGTCGTGGTATATGATTCTTCTCATGTGTTACTGAATTTGGTTTGCTAACTTTTTGGAGGATTTTTGCATGTATGTTCGTGGGAGATGTAGGTTTATAGTTTTCTTGTAATGGCTTCGTCTGTTTGATAATGCCAGCCTCATAGAATGATTTAGGAAGTGTTCCGTCTGCTTCTTTCCTGTGAAAGATATGCCATAGAATTAGTGCAATTTATTCATTAAATGTTTGGTAATAATCACTAATGAACCCATCTCTGCCTGGTGATTTCTGTTTTGGAAGGCTATCAATTATTGATTCAATTTCTTTAATAGAGGCAGGCCTCTTCAGATCGTTTATTTCTTTTTGTGTAAGTTTTGTCAGATTGTGTCTTTCAAGGAATTTGTCCATTTCATTTAGGCCATTAAATTTGAGAGTATAGGGTTTTCTAGTATTTTTTCATTATCTTTTCATGTTCATGGGATCTGTAGGATTTCATTGTGGTTTTGATATTCATTTCTCTAGTAATTAGTGATGTTAAGCATTTTTTCATGTGTTTATTGGCCTTTAATGCTTTTAAAATTATATCAAATAACTGAGTCTGGCCAAGAATTTTGCTCTTGCTATTGTGTGACTGAAACACATCTTTATTGTTTTCTTGAGGCCATCCAACATTGATTTTACTTCTAGGGAAGGGAGAGAAATGGACACATTACCATACTGGCAAATACTTTACCTCCATAGTCCAGGTACTTACCATTTCATGATGATGACTGACCTATTGGGTTTAAATACCTCTTTGAAGATAAATGTTTAATAAATTAAAAACAATGCAAACATTATATTAATAAATTTTGCTGTCACACTGAAGAAAGACTTGGAACGTGCATCAGGTTAGTCCATTACCAGAAAGAACGTCTTTGCTGGAGCTGGTAATGAATATATTCTGAGTCTATACAGTGATTAAGAACAGTTCTTCCTACTAACCTCAAGTAGTCTTTTCGTCACCAGAAAAATCCATGTGCTTCTTTATTTCAGGGGGTTATTCATCTTTAATCTTCACCTGTGACTTGTGGTCAAGTCAGCAGGTCTCCCTATGCCCCAATCTCTCCTCTCCTCACTTCCTCTTCTCTCTTATTCCCTTTCTCTTGCTCTGTTTTTCCTCTCAATCAAATCCGTTCATTGCTGCAGGCTATTACTCTCAAAGCTAAAAGAGAATAGACAAAAAAAAACCCACCTGGCCACATTTAACTTATTTTATTTTATTTTATTTAAAAAAAAATTTTTTTTTTCAACGTTTATTTATTTTGGGGACAGAGAGAGACAGAGCATGAACGGGGGAGGGGCAGAGAGAGAGAGGGAGACACAGAATCGGAAACAGGCTCCAGGCTCCGAGCCATCAGCCCAGAGCCTGACGCGGGGCTCGAACTCACGGACCGCGAGATCATGACCTGGCTGAAGTCGGACGCTTAACCGACTGCGCCACCCAGGCGCCCCTAACTTATTTTAAAATAAATGTGCTCAGAAGAGAATAAGGGAGAAAATGTTCTTGCGATGATTCTGGGTTTCAGAGAACTACTTTTCCCCCATAGAACTATATTTAAATAACTAGAATTATGCAATAAAAGAAAGGCACTCCCCATCCTGGATATACGCAAAGTTTAAGGAACATCATCTATGAAATGACTGCTTTTGCAAAAAATTGCATTTAAAAGATGATATTGAGGGAAGACAGCTAAAATTTTTTCTCCTCCCACTTCATCCACATATAGAGCTTCAAGTGTTCCTAGATTCATGTGCAAAAAAGGACATGTTCTTTCCTGTTTATTCACAAGGCAGAGAACCTATACTCTGATAAGAGCTGCCCCTCCTGTTACTAATGTGTCTTTTACTTCCTTCAGAAGCCTCACAACTAAGGAGATGACTGTTTTCTAGCATGGCCTCATATTTGACATATGACTTTACATCAAGTGATTCTAACTCAGCTCTAAGTCAATGAATATTTACCTTCTTTGAACCCATAATCTTTATTCAAAATCTTCCAACATCCTACCATAATTTGTAAACATCTGCAAAAATACAGGAAAAGATGAGACGGTTACCCAAAAGCCAAGCATACAGTTTAACACAGAGGTTTCTGGAAACTGCTGGCTTCAGATGAGATGACAACAATGGATTTTTTTTTTTTTTTTTTTGTATTATGTTGCAGGGTAAACCTGGTTTCAGAAGCAGCAAAGGGAAATGGGAGAAAATCTAGACAGGGCTCATAACATCTGTCTGAGTCCCTTGGCAGCTATTGGTCTTGGTCACGTGACTTAACTAACTTGGTCTTAACTAACTTCTCTGAGTCTGAGTTTCCTCAACCGAATTGGAGATAGCATGGGTTAAATGACATGATTTACATTATAGTGATTATGTTTTAAGTTCCATAATGCTACATGAATACGAAACAAAGGTTGGGTTAATATATGTTGTCATTTCCCCCACTTTCTCCTCTCTTCCTGCTTCACTATAATTCTACAAATTAGTAAATTTGTACTAAATTCTACTAATTTGTAGAATGGAAAAGACATTTCTACAACAGCCTGTAAGAATATGTCATTCCCTACCCTGTTAGCTTGCTCATTGGCTTGTTTTTTTCTATTTGATAATTATGAGGATTGTATTAGTACATACATACCTACTTGCTCTTTATAACACTGGCTCACATGTGTTAAATAAATAGCTGATGCTTATGTGTTAGATACAGGCTCATCAAGGGAGAGAGGTCTCAGGCTTGTCTTTATTAATAGTGTTCTGTGTTAGCCTAGCTACATTCCTGCTAGTGTACCAGTCAAATCAGCTGTTTTATTAAGATGCTGAGGTTCACAAAAACATCATTTTTCTCTTTGATTGCACTTTTCTTGTACTGTGTAGACAATGACAATGGGAGCAAGGAGTCAGATAATACTCATCATGTTTCTCCAACAGAAGCAGCCAAATGGAGCCGGCTTGTCTTGTAGTGCTTTGGTGCTCAAACAAGTCTACCATTTTAGCACAAAATAGCAAGGCACAATATCGCCTTTGTGCTCAAATCTAGTGTGCTCTGGGCCCAAACCTTTGAAAATGCATACAATATTCTCAAGGCTGTTGAAAAGCCCCCCACAAAGAGATGGCTCTTATATATCGTTATGAATGGCTTGGTGTATACAACTGTCCTGAAAAGCCAATGGAAATTCTGAGCCTCTAATTCCTGGCTGAGAAAAGCCTTCATCCAGTCTGAGACTGTTTGTTAAATATGACTAAAACGTGGATTGTGAAGCACTTTATCAAGCATTCACAAATCACATATGCAAGAACTTGACCAAACAGTTCAGTACCTATGCTATGTAACGTGTGTGTGTGTGTGTGTGTGTGTGTGTGTATGAGTGTGTGTGTGAATCATGACCTCTGGGGTCTTATTTTGGACAAGGGGAGAAAAATATTTTTCTCTTTTGCATACTGGTAGGGAAGGAGTCCTGCCTACAAGTTCAATTATATTAGAATAGAAACGGAAATTTCAGTATTTCTGCTGGTTCTTTAGGCTGATGAAGGCTACAAATGATCACTCTGTGTTTACTAGAGTTTCCCAAAAGTTTTTGGAGGTGTAAAAGTAGACTGAAAACATATTGGAGGTGGAATGAGCATAGAGACAGTTAAATTCCTCTGTTCAAAATATAAGTATATAGGAAAACTATGAGCTGGCAGCTGGAATATCTCAGTAGGAAAAATGGAGACCAGAAAAGGAGACAAGCTCTGGACTAATAAATTCTGGCTAGGAAGGAATTCCTTTGGCAGGAAAAGATGCTGACATTTTATGACAGTGATGTCTAATATTAATTTTTACGTTATTGCTTGGAATATGCTACACTATTTCCCTTAAACTTTAGTAGAAACTGGTTTACATACAAGTCTATGCTAGTAGTTCCCTAGATAAATTAAAAATTCTGGGCCATACCAACAAAAGAAGGGGTGTGTGGGGTTAAAGGAGAGAGGACAAGGGATTAAAAAGGTGAGTTTTAAACCAGAGATCAAAATGCAGCATGACCAATTAAAATCAGTTAATCAGGAAAAACATCAGGCACCCAAGAATCCTTAAAGATATGGGGGGGGGGGGGAAGAGGCTATTTGAACCACTTTGAGTATTAAAGATAAAAATGACTGCTAAAGGTGAAGAACTTGGGGATACCCACGTAGTTACCTCTGGGAGATACTCTGAACACTGAAATACGTACATTCATAAACATTTTCCCCTATACATTTTTGCATCTGAAACAAAATATATGAGGTAAAAATCTGATCATATCCAACCCTATCAGGACCCTCTGATTTGTGATGTTATACCCAAGGAAGAGCCAACATACTTCCGAGAGAGCATTTCCAGATCCTCTGGCCTATTCTTCAAAAATTTTCTGCCCCGAATCAGATCATTTAAGGAATGTGATATTAAATTATGTGGTTGCTGTGGTATGTTTCTGCCAGTGGGTCATGTTTCATGTTCTGTAGCAATGGGTCTCACAGAGATAACACTTGAAAACATAGTGGGCATTGGAATAAGACCATTTCAGTTTCCAAAGAATTCACAGTGTAGTGGGAGAGAAAGCCAAACACATACTTTATCACAATAAAGTGTGATATTATAATAGAGATATATATTAGGTGCTGTGGGTATACAGAGAACGTAGTTTTTTCCTTTGCCTGGGGAGGGCATGGGAAGGCACATTGTAGGAAGCATTCTTCCACAAGGTAATGTTTGAGCTGTGATTTGAGAGCATTCTACTCAGAAGAAAAGGAGGAGGGAGGCATCCAAGGCTGAAGGAACAGTATGTACAAGGACTCAAGAGGGAAAGAGCTTGAGGACACATAGCCCGCACGGGATAGCTGAGAGGGGAAAATGGTGGAAAATAGGTAGCAATCATCTCATAAAATAGGTAGTAATTATATCATAAAGTATTAGTCGTGACAGGTTAAGAATTTGGACTTTAAATGAAACCAATTTTATTATGCCAAGACATCCACAGGGACTGGGGACAATAACCAGGGTCCTGTTTTGAGAGAGGAGGAGGGAGGACAGGTCTGTAATAGCTGGAAGGCTGCTGTCAGCCTATATTACTTCCAAACTTCACCTTGATTTTTTGCCTTCTGACAGCGTGTTAACCTTGACTGTAATTCTTTTTTACATCACCAATACTACTAATTGATGTTTTAAGCTCTACATTTATCTTGATCCATAACTTTTAACCAGATACCATCTGGGTAAAAATGTTACTTCAGGCAAGGACATGTAAACAGAATGGCTTGTTCTAGAACCTTCTACTCACTCCAAACTACATTCATTCTCACCACCATTTTTTGAAAATTTAATTTTGTTAGAGAAGTGTTAGATTTGCAGAAAAATTGAACAGAAGATATAGATATCTCCCATGTACCTCCTGCCTCAAGGAGGTATTCCAATACAACACATACATATCAAACTCCCTCACCAAAGGGTATTTTGTTATAATTGATGAATCTACATTGACATGGCTCAATAACCCAAATTCCATAGTATACGATGGGGCTCATTCCTGGTGTTGTACATTCTACTCGTTTAGACAAATGTGTAATGATATGCATCCATCATTATAGTATCATACAGAGTATTTTCACTCCCCTAAAAATCCTCTGTGTTCTGCCTAATCATTCTTCCCCACTTTCTCCAACTCCTGGCAACCATTGATCTTTTTATTGTCTCTATAGTTTTGCCTTTTCCAAGATGTCATATAGTTGGAATCATACAGTACATAGCCTTTTCAGATTGACTTCTTTCACATAATAATATGCATTTAAAATTTCTCCATGCCTTTTATGGATTGGTAACTCATGTCTTCTTTTTTTTAAGTTTATTTATTTATTTTGAGAGAGATAGAAAGTAGGGAAGGGGCAAAGAGAGAGGGAGAGAGAGAGAATCCTAAGTAGGCTCCACACTGTCAGCATAGAGACCCATGTGGGGCTCAAACTCACAAACTGTGAGATCATGACCTGAGCCAAAACCAAGAATTGGATACTTAACTGACTGAGCCACCCAGGCACCCAAACTCATGTCTTTTTAGTGTTGAAGAATATTCCATTGTTTAATGGTTCAATATCTACAAATCAATGTGATATACCATATAAACAGAACGAAGGATAAAAATCATATCAGAAAAAGCAGTTTGCAAAATTCAACATCCTTTCATATTAAAAACCCTAAGCAAATGGATATAGAAGGAAGTACCTCAACATAACAAAGGTACTTTGTTATATGACACGCCTAGATCTAGCATCATACTTGATGTCAAAAAACTGAGAGCTTTTCCTCTAAGATCAAGAATGGGACATGATTACCCACTCTCATTACTTTTATTCAACATAGTACAGAAAGTTCTAGCTGGAACAATTTGGCAAGAAAAAGAAATACAAGGCATCCAAATCAGAAAGAAGAAAGTAAAACTGCCATTATTTGTAGATGACATGATATTATATACAGAAAAACTCTAAAAACTCCACCAAAAAAACTGTTAGAACTAATACACTAATAAAGTTACAGGATACAAAATCAGTATATAAGTATCTGTTGTGTTTCTATATGCTAACAACAAACTATTAGAAAGGCAAAGTGGGAAAACGGTTACATTTACAATATCATCAAAAAATAATAATAAAATGTTTAGGGATATATTTAACCAAGGAGTTGAAAGATATTTTCACTGAAAACTATAAAATATTGATAAATGAAAATGAAGAAGACACAAAGAAATGAGAAGGTATTTTGTGCTTATAGATTGGAAAAATTAATACTGTTCAAATTTCCATACTATCCAAAGCAATCTACAGATTTAATAAAATCCCTATGAAAATTCCAATGACATTTGTCACAGAAATTGAAAAAACAATTCTAAAATTTGTATGATATCCTTGACATTCGTTCTGGCAAAGAATTTTGGGATTTGACACCAAAAGCAAAGTCAATAAAAGCAAAAATAAACAAATGAGACTACATCAAACTACATCAAACTAAAAAGTTTCTGAACAGCAAAGAAAACCATCAACAAAATTAAAAAACAAGCTATGGAATGGGAGAAAATATCTTTAAATCGTATATCTGATATGGGGTTAATATAAAATATATAACTAACTCACACAACTCAATAGCAAAAAACAAACCATTCAATTAAAAAGTGGTCAGACAAACTGAGTAGATATTTTTCCAAAGAGAACATTCAAATGGTCAAGAGATACATAAAAAAAGTGCTCACCATCACTAATAATCAGGGAAATGCAAATCAAAATCACAATGAGACATCAATTCACACCTGATATGATATCTATTATCAAAAGTCAAGAGATAACAAATGCTGGTGAGGATGTGGAGAAAAAGGAATCCTTGTACACTGTTGGTGGGAATATAAAATGGTGCAGTCATTATGGAAAACAGTATGAAGTGTCCTCAGTAAATTGAACATAGAACTACCATATGACCCAGCAATCCCACTTCTGAGTATATAGCCAAAGGAAGCAAAATCATTATCTTGAAGGGGTATCTATACTCCCATGTTCATTGCAGCATTATTCACAAGAGTAAGGTATGGAAACAACCTTAGTGTCTGTTGATGGATGAATGGATAAAGAAAATATAGTATATTATTCAGTCTTAAAAAAAGAAGGGAGTTCTGTCCCTTGCAACAACATAGATGAACCTGGAGGACATTATGCTAAGTAAAATAAACCAGACAGAGAAAGACAAACACTGCATAGTATCACTTATTTGTGAAATCTGAAAAAAAATCAAGCTCATAACAACTGAAATGGTCTTTTGCATCTCCATATAAACTTTAGAATGAATTTGTTGATATTTATAAGATAACTTGCTGAGATTTTGATTGGGACAGAATTGAATCTATAAATTGAATTGGGAAAAACAGACATCTTGATGATATTGGGTCTACCTATCCATGAACATGAAATATCTTTCCATTTACTTAAGTTTTTGGTTTTATTCTTCAGAGTTTTATAGTTTTCCCCATTATAGATATTGTACATATTTTGTCAGATTATACCTAAGTATTTCTCTCCTTACATATATACATACACAGACATATGCTATATGCTTAAGCATACATCGTTGAATACACAGTTGCTTTTATTAGTTTGAAAAAACTGTTATCTGTTAGATCAATTAAGAATAAGAAAAAGAAGTCTTTATTTTACCTTAATTTATTCCTTCCTTGATGCTCTTCCTTTCTTTATATATAACCAAGTTTCTGACCTATCATTTCCTTTCTCTTTAAAGAACTTCTTTTAGCATTTTCTGTAAGGCAGGTCTACTGGCAAAAAATTCCCTCAATATTTGTTTGTCTGAGAAAATATTTATCCTTTACTTTTGAAGGATAAGTTTGCTGGATACAAAATTCTAAGCTGGTGATTTTTTTCTCTAAATATGTTAAATATTTCACTCCACTCTCTTGCTTGATTTTGAGAAGTTGAATGTGATTTTTATCTTTGTTCTGTTGTAGGTAAAGTGTTTTTCCTCTAGCTTCTTGCAGGAATGTTTTTTATCTTCGATTTTCTGTAGTTTGGAAATGATTTGGCTAGGTGTAGTTTTTTGTCATTTATCTTGCTTGGTGTTCTCTGGTCTACCTGGATTTGTGGTTTGTTGTCTAAAATTAATTTGGGGCATTCTCAAACATTATTGTTTCAAATATTTCCTTTGCTCCTTTCTCTTTCTTCTCCTTCTGGTATTTCCTTTACATGTATGTTACACTTTTTATAGTTGTCCCACAGGCCTTGGATATTCTGTTCTATTTTTCTTTCTTTCTTTTTTTTTTTAGTCTTTGTTCCCTTTGCTTTTCAGTTTTGGAGGTTTCTATTGAGATATCCTGAAACTCAGAGATTCCTTCCTCAGCTACGTCGCATCTACTGAGAAGCCCATCAATGGCATTCTACATTTCTGTTGTGGTGTCCTTTATCTCTAGCATTTCTTTCTGGTGATTTCTTAGGATTTCCATTTTTCTGCTTACCTTGCTCATCTGTTCTGGCATGCCTTCTACCTTATCCATTAGAGTCCCTGGTATATTAGTTATAGTTCTTTTAAATTCCTAGTATGATGATTCCAGCATCCCTGCCATGTATGGTTCTGATGCTTGCTCTGTCTCTTCAAATTATGTTCTTTGCCTTTGATATGCCTCATAACTTTTTTTCTTGATAGCCAGGCATGACGTATCAAACAAAAAGAGCTGCTGTAAACAGTTTTGTAATGTGGTGTTGAAATGTGGGAAGACAGAAGTGTTCTATAGTCCTAGGACTAGCTCTCAGTCTTTTAGTGACCTACGCCTCTAGACTGCGAACTTCATCTATTTTTCAGTTTTTTTTAATTTTATTTTTTATTTTTTAAAATTTACATCCAAATTAGTTAGCATGTAGTGCAACAATGATTTCAGGAGTAGATTCCTTAGTGCCCCTTACCCATTTATCCCATCCCCCCCTCCCACAACCCCTCAAGTAACCCTCAGATCGTTCTCCATATTTAAGAGTCTCTTCTGTTTTGTCCCCTCTCTGTTTTTATATTATTTTTGTTTCCCTTCCCTTATGTTCATCTGTTTTGTCTGTTAGAGTCCTTATATGAGTGAAGTCATATGATTTTTGTCTTTCTCTGATTAATTTCACTTAGCATAATACCCTCCAGTTCCATCCACGTAGTTGCAAATGGCAAGATTTCATTCTTTTTGATTGCCGAGTAATACTCCCTTGTATATATACACCACATCTTCTCTATCCATTCATTCATCGATGGACATTTGGGCTCTTTCCATACTTTGACTATTGTTGATAGTGCTGCTATAAACATGGGGGTGCATGTGTCCCTTGAAAACGGCACACCTGTATCCCTTGGATAAATGCCTGGTAGTGCAACTGCTGGGTTGTAGGGTAGTTCTATTTTTAGTTTTTTGAGGAACCTCCATACTGTTTTCTAGAGTGGCTGCACTAGCTTGCATTCCCATTTTTTTCAGTTTTTTATTTTCTTCCATCTCAATTGTAAGGGGATAGCTAGAGTGGACTACAGTGGGCTGGAGTTGAGTATTTCCCTTCTTCAAGTTCTACTTGACTCTGATAACATCCAGCAGGTTAGGCTTTGGTTAGCTAGTTTCTCATGAAGGAAAACTTTTTAACAAAAATAGCATAATATGGCACATTTCAAAATGGTTTCTTTTCCTCTCCCTCTGCTAGAAGATCAAGGGGATTTTTCTCTGGTATTTACTGTGGGAACCCATTAAAAATTCTTGAGATAAATCTCATAATGTTGTGTGACTCCCCCTGTGACTGGGACCTCAGAGTATTTAACTCTTAGAGTTGTCCACACCGAGTCTCCAGCAATTTATCAATTACAGTTCAGGGTAGTTTTTCTACCCTGGCACTGATAGCCACAATGATTTCTGGTGTGCCTCTGTCCTGTTAAGCTGTGACTCCCTGTATTTACCTTTCTCTTCAATATCAGGAACAGCAGTTTGTCCTGTGTCTTCACATCTTTTATGGATTTAAGAAGGGTTGTTGACTTTTCAACCTGTTCAGCTTTTTTATTTGATATTATGATGCAGTGGTGACTTCCATGCTTTTTACATATAGGATTAGAAACCACACCATCATTTTTGGAATGTTTCAAAAAATAATACAGGCACAGAATTGAACTATAAAGTTAGGGTTAGGTATTATTAGATCCATAATGATCATTGGTATCAGTGTGGTCATCCTTAAATTGATAGTGACATTTCAGAAAATGGAAGAATTGATTATGTGTCAAGATTATTTTGAGGGTGAAAATTCATATACAAATACATTTGGATTACAGGATGCACAAATTTTCTTTTTGGTGCATGAAGATAAAAAAGACTGACATTTGAAATATTTGTTGACCTTTTTACTTGCAAATTACAGTAATTGAAATACATAATAAATACCTTTGGGAGAAATATTTCTAATAAAGATGAGTAATACTAAATATACTAGTTAGAAGTAGGTTTGGCTGCAAGTAACAAGCACCCAAAAAACAGTAGTTGAAACAATGTAGAAGTTGATTTTTCTTTATGTAGAATTCCAGAAGAAGGCAGTTCAAAGAAGAAATCTTCAGGGAAACAGGTACCATTACCAATCTTTTTTCTTGGCTGTATCAGGTCCAACCATCACATCTGCATTCTATCCAGAAGATAGTAACAGATAACAAAGAGCAAAACGTGCACATTAGCTTCTTTTAAGGAAGATTCTCGAAAGCTGCCACATAACATTTATACATACCTCTCACTGACCAGAATGTAGTTACACAGCCACATTAAAAATTTGTTTAATGTTTATTTATTTTTGAGAGAGAGACAGAGACATAGAGACAGAGACACAGTATGAGCAGGGGAAGGGCAGAGAGAGAGGGAAACACAGAATCCAAAGCAGGCTCCAGGCTCCAAGCTGTCAGCACAGAGCCCGAGGTGGGGCTCGAACTCACAAACCGTGAGATCATGACCTGAGCCGAAGTTGGACACTTAACAAACTGAGCCACCCAGGTGCCCTGACACAGCCATATTTAGATGAAAGCAAGTCTGGGGAAGTATTTATTCTGAGTAACCATATTCTCAGATTAAAACCAAAGACTCTGCTACCATGGAAAAAGAGGAAATTTTGTATTGGTGGAACATTAACTGCCTTTGATACACTGTTCTATGCTTTAGACTATATTTTCTTCTGGAACTCCTACCAATTCTGTGGGTTTGCTTGTTTGTGTTCCTATATTGGAAGAAAGGGGAGTAGGAATGGAAAAAAAAAAGTCTTGAAAGGAGGATGTAGGAATAAAAAAAATGGTGTGATTATTAGGGTCTTACTTTGACAGTCTCTCTTTTTTCTCCTAAAAACCTTTTAATGCAAGAATGCTATTTTATTGGTTTTTGTGAAGAATGCTAAAAGTCTGGGTTTGAGAAGGACCGACACAAGAAAATGTATCAATCTTACAAATATGCATTTTGGGATACCCATCACTCTTAAAGAGAGGAGAGCATACGAAAGGAATATAAAGGCTTTTATTAAGATCTCGGTCAGTGAAGCCCTTAAAGGCAAATGGTAACCCAATCATCGCTACTGTCGTAGCTCTAAAAAAAGAATTCATTGGCTCCCTCAACTTTGTGGTGTATCATTGACCAGCTGCTTCTTTCTTAGGTCTTGAGTTCTGAGCTAGCAAAATCTGCTGTGAAAGTAAGTTCCAAGGGTTTCTCCACATCAGACTTAAACTCACTAAAACTATATGTGGGTATTCAAAAATAATGTAAATTCTATTGTCCAACATGGTAGAATGCAAGAAAATGCCACTGGTGGCACAGTCACTGCACTACTCTGTGTACCTCACTCTTTTATGCACAGAAACATGATTACATTTCAGCCAGGGTGATAAGCTTTCGTTTTTCAATGGCTCCATCCTCTCCTAGAGAGAACCTAATCCCTTCAAAAGCATAATAATATTTAATCTGTTCAATGTGCAATGATTTTCAGCCTATCAGGACTAAAGTAATTATGAAGATATTCTAGAATCTAAGGAATATAAAACTGGAACCACCTAAAAGTTGAAATCCTGTTTAAGCTAATCTGTAGCATATATAACCATAATTGAGATCAATCAAATCTAATGAAGTGTAAAACACCATTTTTTTCGTAGAATTATGCTCTCTTTACAAATCAGATTTAGTGACTGTGAGGTTAACTGAATTTTATGGCGCTGATATTAAGCCAATCCAACTCATTACAGTTCAGTCAACTTTAAAATATTCTAGAAAATATATTTGAAAACAATATATACCCTTTTTCAAAAGCTTTTGCAATTGGCTGCCGCTTTAGTAAATTAAAATACTAAGACACAAAGAGATTAAGCAAATGCCCAAAGTCAAGTTGGAAAACCTAAGCAAAATGAAAGTAAGATTGTACAGCTCTGAAATGTCTGCAACTAAAAAAATTCTTTTACACTAGAACCATAATCTTTATCATATTCTGTTATTAAATGATACAGAATACATGCAATTATAGATAAAATTCTGTGAAACAAGCAGCCATTAGGGAATGGAAGAAAGCCCTCAGGTGGTTCCCTTGGTAATATTATATCTGACCTGTCCCAACCAGGAATGGCAAAAGGGAAATTTTTTTCTTCAAAAGATGCATTGCTGGCTTGTTGCAATGCTGGAGCAAGAGAACTAGTCTTAGAGTAATCTGCACCCTGTCCAAATGTGTGTTCCCTACACTGCTTCCTGGACCAAAATAGTGAGATACCAGCCAAAACTGTATGTCAGTACAGTTGCTAGAGTTTAGTATCCTAACCCCATACAGACACTAAGCATAAGAAAGTTGATAGGGAAAGGAAAAAAAAAAAAAGCTGATGGGGCTATATTAATATCAGACAAAAGTCATCTTCAATATAAGGCATATTAGCAGAGATAAAGAGATATATTTCATAATGATAAAATGGCCAATTCCAAAAAAAAGATAACATTCTTAAAGGTATATGTATTTAATAATAGAACTCCCAAATATATGATGTAAAAAGTAACAGAATTAATGGAGAATATGGACATATCTACAATCATATGCAGATATTTGACTCCACCTTATCAGTAATTGAGCATGTAGGTTGACAAAAAATATCTGTAAGGATACAGATTTTAATAACTTTCAACCAATATGTCCTCACTGGCATTTATAAAATACAATACCCAATCATTGTTGAACATAGATTCTTCTCAAACGTTTATGGGATTATCACCAAAATAGACTTCATAAATCAGCAAAAGAATATAAGGCCAACAAGGATATGAAACTGAACTTCAGAGAAATGAAAAAAAAAAAAACCCATAAGATACCACCTCACACCTACTAGGATGGCAAAAATAAGAAAGGCTGACAATATCAGATGCTGGTGAGGAGGAACTGAAACCCTCATATGTTGTTGGTGGGAAGCAGTTTGGCAGTCTGTTTTAATTGTAATAGTGACCCTAAGAGAAATAAAAACATTTTTTCAAAAGGTCCTGTACAAGAATGTTCACGGTAGATTTTTAGAAAAAATTCCCCAAACAGGAAACAGTCTATTGAGCATCAAACTGAGAATGGATAAGCAAATTGTGGTATATTTAATCAATGAAACTCACTCAGCAGCAACAGCAAAAAAGTGAATTTCTGATCCTGTAACGACATAGATGAATCACAAAAACATTACATTGGGCAAAAGCCAATCAGTAAAAGAGTATATATTGTATCATCACATCCATATAAAGTTCTGAATAAACAACAAAAAATTATGATCCGAACAATGGTTGCCTCTTGGAAAAGTATTGAACTGGAAAGGAGTATGAGGTAACTTTCTGGGTTATGGATTACACAGGTGTGATGATTTCAAATATAATTTAATTAGACACTTAAAAGCTGTGCTCTGTATTACATGTAAATCATATCTCAATAAAAAGGAATATGAATGAGAGGAAAAGATTTTCTCAGTTTACTAGAAAAGAAAAATGCACCCCCTCATTATCCCAACAGTTTGACAAAAAGCTTAAGCCATTTTCAAGTACTACTTTGTTTTTTTACAGAAAAGAAATTAGAACAAATTATCTGACGGATACAGTGTTGAGAGGGTTTTTGTTGATGCTGATATCAAGTTAGGATTTTGAAAATAAAATGCTCAAAGAAATTGATTTGAGAATTTGATCTCAATTCACATGACGATGCAGCTTTGAATTTTTAAAAAGAAAAAAAAAGGACGGAGCATAAATATTTTCTCTACATATTGCAAAAATACAGATAGACAGCGTTATTTCATGAAAGTGCTCTTAATTTCCAGCTTACTTTCTGCTCCTAACTTCTTATGCCTTTGATTTTTCTTGGAAAACCTATTGAGAAAGGAATTCGAAGTCAAATTCCCCTATCCAGTGGAATGTTAAGAAAATTCTTGGCTTGGCACAGGGCAACCTGTATAATCTAGAAAAAAGAAAGCAGGATTCCTGCTATCAATTATAAACCTCCCCCTTGGCCTTTAATCTTGTTCTAACTCATTTGTTCATTCATTCATTCATTCATTCATTCATCCATCCATGCATTCATTCAAGTTCAAGAGGCTTTTACCCAAAATACTTTTACTACATCATACATCAATTAATTCAGCAAACATTTTTATCCAATACCAAGGAAAAGTAATTATTTTTGAAACATGCTATTTCAATCAAATTCCTCGAACCTGGAAAATCTGACAGCCATGTTTTAGAGAATTTGATGACTCTTTTAAAATCCTTCAGAAAGGAGGCTGCCAGATGTATTGCTGTGTTCACATATGTCCATGCATGAGTGAATAAAGTAATTAAATGATCCTTAGGTAGTTTGCTAAACCCTCACAGAGAGACTTTGTTAGGAAACTTGGCATCTTCACCTAGGCTACTGATCTTGTTTCCCTGTTTGCACCAAAGCATTTCGTTTCTAAAAATTATGCTTAGGAATTAATTTACCTTATGCCAACTGATGAGTGAGATTTATCTTAATTTGAATAAACCATAAATGTCCATTCATCAGTTACGATCCTTCTTAAGGCAGGCTGCCAAGAAACGCCAGGTGTCTGGGCCAGAGTTTACTCAAATATAAGATGAACCCTTTTGCTATGTTTGAATACTATGAATCCTCCATTTGACTTTGGGCCAAATATTTAATGGCTCTAAGTCTTGGTTTTCTTGTCTGTGAAGTAAAAAAGTTGATTATATGGGGTGTAAGTTTCAGTTCTACAATTCTGTGAACATAAGATTGATAGCAAAGGCAGGGGTTATTGATACCATTAGCACAGAACCTGACTCAAAACTCGGTGAACACATAAAGTTAAAGCCCAACTACGCCTTGATGATGTATCGGAGTCTGATGTTATACTAAAGAAGTACTAAAGAAAGTGGTCCTTATCTTCAAGAAACTTATCTTCTAGTTTGGGCCCTAAGACAAACATAAAATAACAAAAACAAATGGCAATATATAATGAAGTGTAAGAATAAAATTCACTAAATTCTAAGGGTCAGTAGAGTGCACTCAGATTGTAACTGACAACTAACAGTTACAACTAACAATGCCATCATGTGCCCTATGTCTCTTTCTTTTTCCATAAGACGTTGGTATAATGTGAACAACAGAATCTCAGTAACTAAGTAGGATTATGGTGAGTAGAAAATATTGCGACCTAGTATTCAATGATGATTCAAACTTTAGTGTATTAGAAGGAAAAACAGTGGAAAATAAGGAAGGATTATATTATGTAATACCAATATTTTCTTTTTTTCCTCCACGTAGTTTTCATAGATTAAAAATGATGACTTATAAACACTGCTTTACCTTGTTAGCTTTGTTCTACAGCTGAATGAAAAGAGAAGCCATTAAAACATATTTGGTATAATATGAAATATTTATGACCTGTGTGATTATGTGGCACAAGTAGCTGATGGCTTTTACAGAAAGCTCACAATCCTAGTGAAGAAGGGTGCCTTAATTCTACTACTGGTGTCCTTTTGGTTAGTATAGGTCATAAAAATGCTTTCCTTCTTTTTGTTAATGTAAAACAACAGGAAGCATCCTCGTTTTCAGTCACTTCAGAAAACTCCTTTGTCCAATGTACCCTATATTTTGCCTCTCTTTTGCGGGCAATCATTTTTTTTTTTTCAACGTTTATTTATTTTTGGGACAGAGAGAGACAGAGCATGAACGGGGGAGGGGCAGAGAGAGAGGGAGACACAGAATCCGAAACAGGCTCCAGGCTCTGAGCCATCAGCCCAGAGCCCGACGCGGGGCTCGAACTCACGGACCGCGAGATCATGACCTGGCTGAAGTCGGACGCTTAACCGACTGCGCCACCCAGGCGCCCCAACGGGCAATCATTTTTTAAAATTATTTCCTTTGACCTTTTTACTAGCATGTGTGTACCGAAATAACTGCCTCTTGCTACACTTTAAAAAAACATTTTATTTGATCATCTTTTAAAATTTGTTAACTTTGGAGTGCATGCTAGTATACTTCAAATAGATCTTCATCCATCATGAAAATCACCAAAAGAAAACAAAGAGGTCAAAAGTATCTTTCTGATTTGTGCTTGGAGTAGATTCTGCCTATACAATTTATGCTTTCTGAATCTTTAGCTTTATATTTAAGATATTTTTCTTTTCAAGTTGATTTGAATTACTAGGCTAGTGGTCAAAACATGAGAGAAGGCAAATTGAAAAAAAAAAAGCAAAGGTAAATAGAAAAAAAGAAAACTCACAAGTGTCTTGGTTCTCTGGAAAAGCAAGTTCAAAAAGTGAAGGCGTCATTTGTCTTATTTTTTTCTTTTTTAAAATTTAGTGCAGTACCCAAAGTCTAGCACTATTTTTGATCTTGCACTGTATTAAGAATGCACTTAGCTCAGAAGTACCTCTAATACAATAGATCCCAAATGCTTTCTTTTAAAATTCATCCCAGGTTTTCTGAAATTGAAATGCACATGCAACTCATTTGTAGGATTGAACATACATCTTACAGTACATACTGGCATTAAATTGAAACCTGAACGATGAGAAGTCATTTGTGTGGGCAGGATGCCAAATCGTTCCTGGAGTTCTACATGCAGGCAATAATTTACATCGACAGGTAGAAAACATGTTATGTGCTTTTGGTACGATGATGCCCAAGAGCTTGGCAATGACTCATAACTCAGCTATCATTTTAAAATGCTCAAAAACATTGGAGAATGAATGAAAACTTGTTCCTGTCTAGCCAAAGGCAAAGGAGTCCTTGGGATCTGACAAGGTAAATCATGAAACAGGACCAAAATAAATAGATGATAGATAGATAGGTAGGTAGGTAGGCAGGTAGATAGATTGATGGATGGATGAATGGATAGATAGATAGATAGATAGATATAGATAGATATACAGACATACAATATTATGTCTTGAGTTTCATCTCCCTCTTATTTCTTATAACCATGAAGGAGCTGAAAGGAGAGTTAGTAACATCTGTTTTTTCTACTATTTTCTCATTTAAGATAAATTGACTATCTACCCTTCTCATTTTTATCATTGTAATTATCTCCATTATTTTCCATTATCTCCTCCCTTTTTCCCCATGGAATTGTCAATCATAAACTTAAAGAATATAAGCCATTTCTCTTAAAATTACTTATATTTATGTTTTATGAACCAGCTAGTGGGAGCAGGATAGACAGATTGAATAAAGGAACAAACCCCATCTGTGGCTCCTCCTATGCCAGAACAGTCAGAATTCCAAAGGCAGTCCCCATGCCATGATCACTGTAGATTTATGGTGAATTCCGCTTTTCTAGGGTCAAACTACCGAATTTTCCTGAATAACAGGGAGTGGCCATTGTACTTTTTCCTTGAACTTGTCTTGCCCAGAAAATGTCCTATACACATAACTCTTTTTTAAAGAAAAAGATATTTCGACCCTCACTGTAGTTAACCAACTAGCTAGGAACTGAACAAAAGCAATCAGTGAAAGCATCTAGAAGGACCACATCTAACAGTGGCTTCAAATCTGACAGCTGTTTCCCATCCAAGCACCCTGCAAGGTTGCCGCCATTATTCCCAAGTAACTCTGCACGTTAAACAGTCATCCTCCCGGGGTTTGGGTTCCAGGGTACACTGTAAAGTGAAATCAGGCACATTCCATCTGGTTGACACAACGTGCCTCAGCTGCTGGTGTGGAAAGCTGTTCTCCCTGAAGCTCCCAGAAATGTCTGGCTTACAGGGACAGAGGATCTTGTCATTATTTTCTTGGCAGTGCTCACAACAGCTCTCATGCGACTAGAGGAAAGTTTAAATCTTGAATTCTGAAGCATCCCAAGCAATAGTATTACAAGTTTCAACAGGTGGTACTGTTCAGATATTCACACAAAGTGCTTCCTTTGTCATTAAAACCTAACCTGTAATCTCTCTGCAGTAAAATGGCGTATTTTTTTTAATACAAGATTTATTGTCAAATTGGTTTCCATACAACACCCAGTGCTCATCCCAACAGGTGCCCTCCTCAATGCCCATCACCCACTTTCCCCTCCCTCCCACCCCCCATCAACCCTTAGTTTGTTCTCAGTTTTTAAGAGTCTCTTATGGTTTGGCTCCCTCCCTCTCTAATCTCTTTTTTTTTTCCTTCCCCCCCCCCCATGGTCTTCTGTTAAGTTTCTCAGGATCCACATAAGAGTGAAAACATATGGTATCTGTCTTTCTCTGTATGACTTATTTCACTTAGCATAACACTCTCCAGTTCCATCCACGTTGCTACAAAAGGCCATTTTCATTCTTTCTCATTGCCACATAATATTCCATTGTATATATAAACCACAACTTCTTTATCAAAATGGTGTATTGTTTTTAAAATGCTAGAGCGAATCACTATTTTAACTAGGACAAAGAGTGTTTTTGTCAGGTTGGGCATGGGGTGGTCGTTGAATAAATTTGGTAAACAGTGACTTGTGAATAAGTAAACACATGAACAACAGATGTTACTGAATTTTCATTGCTAGGTGAGTTTAGCTGTCCCCTAAAAGGTGTCTGCGAATGGGAGAAGTGCAAAGAGAAAATTAGAGTAAAACCTTGGTTTGTGAGCATAATTCATTTCAGAAACATGCTTATAATTCAAAGCGCTTGTATATCAAAGCAAATTTCCCCATAAGAAATAATGGAAACACAGATTATTTTTTTAAACATTTATTTATTATTAAGAGACAGAGAGAGATAGAGCATGAGCATGGGAGGAGCAGATAGAGGAGGAGACACAGAATCCGAAGCAGGCTCCAGGCTCTGAGCTGTCAGCACAGAGTCCGACACGGGGCTCGAACTCACAAACCGCGAGATCATGACCTGAGCCAAAGTCGGACGCTTAATCGACTGAGCCACCCAGGCGCCCTGAAACTCATGATTTGTTCCACAACCCAAAAATATTCATGTAAAAATGATTATACTACTGTAATGTAATACAAAATAATAAAGAAAATGCAAAATATAAAGAAAAGTAAACAAATTAACCTGCACTTACCTTTGAAAACCCCTGTGGCTGGTTTGAGGGAGACCAGAGAAAGGAGGGTTATTGTGTAGGATGACTTTCACTATCACTAACAGAATCACTGCTATCTATTGGCTCAATGGAATCTTTTTCTTTTCCCGCAACTTTAACAATGAATCTACCCAATGACCTAGAATGAAGCAAAGCATTCCTAAGCTTACTCTTGTGTGGAAAAGCAAAGGACTGACCATAGGTGCTTTGAAGTGACAAAAAATACACTAATGCCACTTGTGGACACCTTCCAACGTTCTGAAAAATTATTGATTTCTGCCAAACACTGCGGCCTGAGACCAAGCATCTGAGCATGGGAGATGATCACCTACAGTCCTGCAGCAAGAGAGAGAGAGAGACAGACAGACAGTGAGTGTGTGTGTGTGTGTGTGTGTGTGTGTGTGTGAGAGAGAGAGAGAGAGAGAGAGAGAGAGAGAAAAGGACCATTGACTCAGTTGTGATCATGTGACATTCAGCGTCACATACTACTTGTATTGCAAGACATTGCTCATTTATCAAGTTAAAATTTATTAGAAATGTTTGTTCATCTTGCAGAACACTTGCAGTATATGTTATTTGCAATTCAAGGTTTTACTGTATTTTCAGCATCTGGCATGCATGAAAATCAATGAACCATATTTCTGTTTCAGTATATTTCTCGGGGCCTAGACTCTTTCCAGATACAGAACAGGCTCTCGAATATTTGGTAAAAAAACAGATGAAGTGCAGAATGAATCCTTTTGTGCTAGAATCAGAGCTCTTAGATATTAAGTATTCTGGTAACATGTATTAGTTCTCTGAAAGTTATACAAGCCCTTACTTCATTCACAAATGCAGTATACCAAGAAACAAGACCTGGGGACTTCCTTAATCTCACCCATCAAAGGAAATATTTCACAATGTGTCTGAAACTGCCCTCTAAAGCAAGAAACTCACTTGTTATTGTCTACTTATGTTGCCAAGTAGTTAAAAATGAGATAGATCACATTTACAACAGTGTTTTAGGTAAATTTATTTTAAAGTGACACTCTTGCACTTACATAACAATATACATTCCCTTCTTTTCCCTTCTCTTCCTTGAACCCTGGAATTTCAGTTTACGCTTTTTCATGATTTTCTATTAACATCTATGATAATAGTTCTAGTCGTATTATCACATTATTGATATTCTGTTTTATAAGAAATATATATTTTTTAATTTTGTTGTTATAAGGTAAGATAATTAAAGCAACAGACTTACCTCAGTGTCTTTTTGATTGGTATTCCTAGCTAATTCACTTTGTAAGACCAGTCTAACTAGTCACTTTCCAGACAGCAAAATTAACTTGCTTGATTTGAACCCTACACAGTAATAAAACTCATCAGTTGGGGTTGTAGGAAAAAGGGAGTCGAGAGAAGGTAAAAACCCTCTTTGTAAATCTGAAGGTTGAGCCCTATGCATAGCTTTTGCTTACATCTGTCCCCTGCCTCATCTGCCACCAAAGAGCCACCAGGAGACCCAAGAAGAAAGTGTACTTTGGAGAATAGCCGGTAAATAGGCTTACTGACACTTTTACATCCCTTTGTATGTTCCATTGAGGGTTATATACACTAAAAATACCATTTTCTCTTCTACGTCAAGTCTCTCAAAACATATTATCTAGGTACCTATGCCCAAGATTAGTGACGAGTTGTAGGGGTATAGGAAGACACTGAGTCCATCTTTAAGACACTGTCAACAATCAAGGTGAGGAGATAAGAGTAGTGAACAAAAGATTGGAGAAAATAGTTTCAAAGAAGAGATGATGCAGTGTAATCCAATGATGTGACTAGGGTAACCTAAATCATTTGTTGGGTCCAATGCAAAATGAAAATAAAAGTCCCCTGTTAAAAAATTAACAATTCCAGGGCACCTGGGTGGCTCAGTCGAAGTCGACCTCACAGTTTATGAGTTGAAGCCCTGAATCAGGCTGTTTGGGATTCTCTCTCTCCCTCTCTCTTTGCCCCTCTCTTGCTTTCTCTCTTTCTCAAAATAAATACACTTAAAAATTAAGAATACCAAGATGGCTACATCTCGAATGTAGCAGAGCATTAAGTCAAGTCACTTGGAGGGGGGCATGGGAGGGGGACGATGGGTGATGGGCATTGAGGAGGGCGCTTGTTAGGATGAGCACTGGGTGTTGTATGTAAGCGACGAATCACAGGAATCTACCCCCAAAACCAAGAACACAGTGTATATACACTGTATGTTAACTAAATGGACAATAAATAATATAAAAAAATAAAGAAGTAAAAAAATAAAAAGTAAAAAAAAAAATCAAGTCACTCAGTGGTGTTCAACTGGAGAATGAACCTGTCTGGAAAGCCAAAGAATCCTTCACTCACTTGTCTGGTGCCTTGGTGGGATGGTTGGAAAACTGGGCTCAGCTAGGTCTGTAATCTAGAGCACCTATTCAGGGCATCTCCAGCATGACAACCCCAGGGTAGATGGTCTTCTACATGGTGCCTCGTGGCTCTAAGAGGGAGGAAGCTGTATGGCATTTCATTAGCAATGGGGGCCATTTGGAAGAATGACAATAAATTCTCAATGAAGCACTGTTTAGTTCAAGATGCGTCTTGAATGCTGGTTGTTAAAAAAGAGTACTTTGGATTAATAAAGCACCACTTTGGAAAGAATGCAAGAGCTAATACATTGCCAAGGATAGAAAATGGCCTAAACAACTCATTTTCTTTGGATTTTTCTGGGCCCTGGGCACCCAAATACCAATGAAGCACAGCCTTACTTTCACAGAGAACACAGACAACAATGAAATAGACTCCCAAACACTAACTTAATACTATGTGATGGACATATATAAGTGCTATTAAGAGGGAGCATTGTGTAGCGATACAGGTGCAACCTCCTGGATCCATACTGCTGCCCTGGCACTTTACTCACTGTGTGAGCCTGGGCAACATATATAACCTCTCCGTACCTCATTTTCCTCATATGTAAAATGGACATAATAGCAACACCTGCCCCATATAGTTTTGTGAGCATTAAATTACTTACTTCTTAAAACAGTTTTTGGCACATAGAAGGTACTGGGTAACTGTGAACTATTATTAGAAATATTATTATTATAAACACAAAGCTGGAGGAGGAATTAATCCTCCTGCATAGAGGCAAAGGAGAAAATCAGGGCAAGTGACAAAAACCTGAGCCTTGAAGGTTGATTAGAAGTTTGCCACATGGACAAAGGTCTTATTTAGGAACAGAACAGAACTGTCATAACTGAAACTTTACGGACCTAATTTATTCAAAGGAACTTTGTAAGTGATGTATAAACACGTTCATATAGTTTTTATATGTTATGTTACAGATAAAAACTTCAAATTAATTCCGAAGTCAAAAAATTTTTAGAGAAAGTACTTCATTACCTTTTATGAGCTGTGGCTTTATGATATGCAAAATGTTGAGCCTTTCAAGAGGCAAGAATCATGTATTGGTCATCTTTATATTCACCTATACCTGTTGAATAAAAGCAATGTGAACTTCACATTCATATTGTTTTTTTTAACTTTTTTAGTGTTTATTTATTTTTGAGAGAGAGAGAGAGAGCCAGTGGGAGAGGGGCAGAGAGAGGGAGACACAGAATCCAAAGCAGGCTCTAGGCTCTGAGCCATCAGCACAGAGCCTGACGCAGGGCTTGAACCCATGAACTGTAAGATCATGACATGAGCTGAAGTTGGACACTTAACCAACTGAGCCACCCAGGGACCCCTCATGTTCATATTGTTGTAGCCATTTTTCCATGACATGCTTTCTTTATTTTTTTTTATAATTTTTAAAAAATGTTTATTTGTTATTGAGAAACAGAGAGAGACAGAGCATGAGCATGGGAGGAGCAGAGAGAAGGGGAGACACAGAATCCGAAGCAGACTCCAGGCTCCGAGCTGTCAGCACAGAGCCTGACACGGGGCTCCAACTCACAAACTGTGAGATCATGACCTGAGCCGAACTGAGCCACCCAGGAGCCCCTCCACGACATGCTTTCTGCCAGAAGCAAGCAGGAACCACCTGCTTGCAGCTGGAGACACAATTCATCTTTCCGTAACTCTCTACTTCTCATCTAATAATCCCGAATGAACGTGTTGGGACAATCATCCACTGTTATTCAGGGAACAATCTCTACACTCTTATTTACTGCACAATCCTGACTGATGACATTTTTGACTGAGTCAGGCATATCTGCATATTCAAGGGAATGGACTCAGGAAGTTACAGGGGAAATTCTTTAGAGGCTAGAAATTGGCTGGCTTTGTAAAGCACTGTGCAATACAGGAATTTACCATAAGTTACAAGCATTTCTTTTGCCCAAATAGCCAGAACCAAGGAATATTTCATTATTCCAAAGGGAATTTTTGGCCTTAAAAAGATGAGTTTATAAAAATCAAACTTTACTTGATGGGCAGCACACTCTCATACAGTGAATACCATGAGATAATGGATTATGACACATTCACTTGCTTCTGCTTCAGCATTTAGCTCTTCCCAGCCTCCCAACTATCTTGTCATATGGGGGGTGGTATACTAGGATAAATGCAGAGAAGTTTCACACACTCCAAGTCTGAAAACAACTCAATTCATTTTAGGTGCTAGAAGTTTTCTTAATAATGTATCCATTCAAATATTAGAAAATCACTTCTCTAATATCATGGAACCTCTTTGAAGTATTTTTGAAATATTAGCAATTTTGTTAATCCTAATCTGTCTGATAGCAAAGTTGAATTTTTAAATTGTCATAAATCATCTTTATACCTCGTATTTAAAGTTTTAAAACAATTTCTGATGTCTACAAGAGATTTTTCTAGAAGTCAACACATTGACTCCAAGGAATTAAAGTGGTTGAGAAAAATAAAGCTGAGAAGGAATCTGTTTCTTTCATATAACTCCTTGATGGCTACTCATTTAATAAGTATGTACCACTGGGGAGAAATTGACCTTTATGGGATCTTAAGTAATAGATATCTAAGTAATAGAGTCTTCTCTTTTAACTAATAATGAGTCACGGATAAACACTCTTCGGGTGTGTCCTATAAGAACGTGTGTGTGTCCTTTGTATTTCTTATCCCTCTCATGACAACACTAAGACAGAAATCGAATTTTCTTTGTTGAAATAATTCAAGGCAGAGAAAACAAAAACCAAGGCAAGATCTAAAGAAAAGAAACCTCCAGAGGTCAAAAACAGCCAGATGTTAGATAAAAAACCAACACATATGTCTCTGTAAATTTATTTAAATTTAAAAATCAGGAGATTTCATACAGGAATCTGGATTTCTGTTTCATCTCATTCAATTCTAAAGGCAGATCAACAATGAGCCTGCAGTCCTAACTTTAAACCATCAGAAGGGACTGAGTTTTGCTGCTCCCTTTTAGATAGAACTTGGGATTACCTAGTTCCTACTATTCAGAGGATGTGTGAAAATTCGGTTACACCTGGCTCTGCTTCCCTGGTAAACATTCACTTCTCCACATCACCAATTATTTGACTGGGACACGGAATCAAAATTAAAAGTTCTAGGGGTGCCTGGGTGGCGCAGTCGGTTAAGCGTCCGACTTCAGCCAGGTCACGATCTCTCGGTCCGTGAGTTCGAGCCCCGCGTCAGGCTCTGGGCTGATGGCTCGGAGCCTGGAACCTGTTTCCGATTCTGTGTCTCCCTCTCTCTCTGCCCCTCCCCCGTTCATGCTCTGTCTCTCTCTGTCCCAAAAATAAATAAACGTTGAAAAAAAAATAATAAAAAATAAAATTCTTTAAAAAAAAAAATTAAAAGTTCTATAGCTAGTGAGGCCATCAATTTACTATGTGCTATTAGGCATTTTGCTGCCTTAATCTTAGATTCCTCATGTGAAATATCCCTGGTTATAAAGATTCTCTCCAAATTTCCTTCCTGCCCTAACATTCTATAATTCTGTGACCAACCGTTTCCAGTGTGTCCTCTCATTCAAAGGGTTTGTAGTTTCTATTGAAGGAAATAAAGTAGGTGCAATTTTTAGTCTACAGACTATAATTCTGTCTGGTTAGGCTATTTGATGATTTTTATTCTCTGATTTCCCTCGTTTAGTATCAAAACAATTATTTTCAGTCTTGAGATAAAAAATTATGATGACATCTGACACTTAACTTCAAAGAAAGTGGATTTTTTCAATTTGTGTCCTAAGTGCAAAAGGTAATATCCATTGCTTTTTAAAAAACAGCTATGAGATACAGTAAATTTATACATTTAAAGTATACAACTCAGTGGATTTTACTATATTCACAGATATATGCATCTATCACCATGGTCAATTTTAGAAAATTTTCATCACTTCAAAAAGAAAAACTTCAGGGGCGCCTGGGTGGCTCAGTCGGTTGAGCGTCTGACTTCGGCTCAGGTCATGATCTCACGGTCTGTGAGTTCAAACCCCACATCAGGCTCTGTGCTGACAGCTCAGAGTCTGGAGCCTGCTTTGGATTCTGTGTCTCCCTCTTTCTCTGCCCCTCCCCCACTCATGCTCTGTCTCTCTCTGTCAAAAATAAAATAAACATTAAAAAAATTTTTTTAAAATAAAAAACAAGTAAAGAAAAACTTCAGCCTCTAGCTATCACCCACCTGTCTTCCCATCCCCAACCCAGTCCTAAGCGCTAACTAATCTACTTTCTGTCTCTATAGATTTGCCTATTCTGCACATTTCACATAAATGGGATAATACACAATGTGGCCTTTTGTAACTGACTTTTTCCACTTAGTATAATGTTTGGAAGGTTCATCCATTTTTTGGCATGTATCAGTTCTTCATTCCTTTTTGTGACTAAATAATATTCCACTGCATAGATATGCCATATCGATTTATCCATTCATCAAGTGATGGACATTTGGGATATTTCCGCCTTTGAGCCATTATAAATAGTGCTGTTATCAACGTTCACGTACAAGTGTTTGTACGGATATATGTTTTCATTTCTCTTGCGTATGTACTAAGGTGTGAAATTACTGGGTCATGCTGTAACTCTTTATTTAACCACTGGAGGTACTGTCAGGCTGTTTTCCAAAGTGGATGCACCATTTTACAATCCTATCAATGGTGTATGGGGGTTCTGGTTTTTCCATATTTGTGCAACACTTGCTATTAGCTGACTTTTTGACTCTGGCCATCCTAGTGTGTGTGAAGTGGTATCTCATTGTGGTTTTTTTTTTTTTTTTTTTTTTTTTTAATTTTTTTTTTTCAACGTTTATTTATTTTTGGGACAGAGAGAGACAGAGCATGAACGGGGGAGGGGCAGAGAGAGGGAGACACAGAATCGGAAACAGGCTCCAGGTTCTGAGCCATCAGCCCAGAGCCTGACGCGGGGCTCGAACTCACGGACCGCGAGATCGTGACCTGGCTGAAGTCGGACGCTTAACCGACTGCGCCACCCAGGCGCCCCTCATTGTGGTTTTGATTTGCATTTCTCTGATAATAATGTTGAACATTTTTCAAGTGACTTTTCTGGCCATTTGTATATCTTCTTTGGAGAAAAGTCTACTCAGATCATTTGCCTATTTTTTAATTGAGTTGTCTTTTTATTATTGCAGTTGTAAGAGTTCTTTATATATCCTAAGATACAGTGCCTTATCAAGATATACGACTGGGAAATACTTTCTTCCATTCTTGGGCTCTGGAGATTTATCTTGTTCTTTTATTTGAAACATATTTCCCTGTTTCTTAATTTTCCTTGATTCTCTATGTCAGTGTCTGCACATTAAACAAAACACTCCCCTTTCCTAGTCCACACCTACCACATCCAGATTTTACTGATTTTTCTCTGGTTTGAAAAAACTCCCTGGGGAAAAAATTGCCTCACACCCTAAACCAATAAAATCTGAGCTTCTTTGAAGAGATTGTTCCTGAGTCAGTGTTCGAGATTTGGAGTTCAGACCCCAGACAACTCCCTCCAGCTGTCTCTTTCCCCACTTACGTTAGGCAAACTAACTGGACTATAGTTAATCTATATATGTCCAATAAATATGCCAATTTCCTTTTAATTTCTTTTCACCACAACCTCCACTGTTTTTAAGAGTATCCTTAGGCTTGAGCTTCTTCATACTCTATTTCAAATGGAGGTCAATTCCTTATGAAAGAACTTGAGAACTATCTCTTTTACGGCTTCTTCTCTATCCGGGCAAAATTTTGGCACTAGGGATGAGGACAATAGAATGTTTCTCCGTGAGTCAGATTTAGTAGCTGAAAGCTAGGTGTAAGGGGTCAAGGAGCTCATATCTTCCTAGCTTACCTGTCCCAACACAGAATCACCACTTTCTGAGCTGCGCCAAGGATAATTGGGGTCCCAGAATTCTCAATAGTACCATGCCCAAGCTAGAGCATGGTATTAGCAGGGGCTGGACTGAAAAAGGAAGTCCCATCTCTTACCACGTTCACCCTGAATTTAACCTCAGCAACATGTAGCTGGGGGCAGAATGAGCACTAGAAATGTAAGGGACGGTATAGTAGAGATGATCTAATTGTGATGATCAAAAGAAAGTGGCTTTAGATGAGTTCCTTGTAAGTAGAAAATTATAAATAAAAACAACTATTTAAAATATTAGACATTACATCTAATATTAGACATTAATGTCTTGCCTTCTTGGAAGATCATCCTCTAAATGGTAGTTAGTGGTAGAAAAAGCCCAGATCCAGTTTGAAGTGGAGTTTCTATCTTGTTGAGTTAGGAGGTGAGAGGTAGTGTGCAGGTCTCGTTTTTGCTGAATTTTAGATTTTGTTGAATCAATGTTTTGTCATCTAGTGTATGTTCTTGGGTCCATCTTGAGATATTTTAAATAGTTGTTTTTATTTATAAATTTCTACTTACAAGGAACTCATCTAAAGCCACTTTCTTTTGATCATCACAATTAGATCATCTCTACTATACCGTCCCTTACATTTCTCTAGCTAGTATGCTAATATAATGGAAGATAGTAACACACATCTCTCTCCACTTTTCTAGACTGTTACCTACTAGTATCTACAGAAGTGTGTATGTGAAAAAAAATATTATTTTGAACAATTTATATGTGTCATTGGGTTTTTACTCATCATATAGGAAAATCGTCTCAATTATGAAATACATCTATCATTTGATCTTTCCTAGATCTCTCCTTATTCTTTCCCTTTGCATATATGGCTTTGTAGTTCAGGTCTGACACTCACATTTAATATAACCTTTTGCTATTTCTAAATATAACAGTGCAGTTTAAAAGCATGAGATTAACTGATAGCATTGGCAAACCATTTAATAATGAGTTTCAGAAACTTCAAAGCATGGAAAACTTGTTGCAACAATATGGCCTAAGTAAGCAATCAGAACTTTTGCCTTCCACCTATCAAGGTGATATGTAATACAATCAACCTCTAATTATCTAAGCATTTTCCACATGAAAATTTGAATGTCATAGTCCAGTGCATGCTGGAGTCATCCTCTCTTGCCCCTAATTTTAAAAATATAAATTTTGATAATAATCTTAAAATATAAAATTCTGATGATTTGTTCTCCCATTCCTGAAATAGTCCATAATACATTGCATAAACATATCAAAACAGTTTTTGGATTAGAGCTTATCATTTAAAAACTATACTGCTATACCTGCTACTAATTGGGGTCATGAGAGTGTATGTCTGTCAATGTAATGTGAAAAAAAAAAGACTGGTCAAATATTTGTAGAACATGAAGATATTTTTACAACCCACAAATTAAAATTTATAAAGTTTATTGTTATATATTCCAGATTTATATATTCTGGATATAGACCCTTGGATAGATACCTGCATTTCAGAGATATCCTCCAAATCTTTGGCTTACCTTTTCATATGGTTAGTGCTTGTGTCCTAATGCATCTTTGCCTACCCCATAGTCACAGAGATATTTTATGCTTTTTTTTAAAGAAATGATACTGTGTTAGCATTTATATTGGTTTTTTTATCTTAAATTAATTTGATGGTATATTATTAGATCATGTTCCTTAGGAAACTGACTCTGAAATGGAGATTTCCATGTAAAAGGCTTCTCAGGGTGTGAATATTTCAGCAAGCTATATAGTCTACCTCTTATAGAGCTTGGATCCACTGACTTCATATAATAACAAATAACAGTTGTAACCCTTTGGATACTGGTGCTGGCTGAGGGCCTGCATATAAGAAGGGCAAATCTAGGAATATCAATTTGCTGCCAAGTGGCTGTTCAGTCTTCTCAAGAGATAGTGTTATATCAGGGGCTCAGTACTGGTTTCTGTTGCTGAAAGGTGGATATTCTATAGTGGCAGGGGCTATATTGGCCTTGGTAAGTGGGGGCTCATGTACTTGATACAAAGATCTTTATACCTTATACCCACTTTCATAAGTCTATACACAAGTCTCTTTCCCAGACTTCCTTATCCCCAAGTTTCTAACCTTCCTAGTTTCCAGCAATTGACAAACTAAACAAGACATTCACATTGGCACATCAGTTTATACATATTCTTACCTTGGCCACTTCTCCTTTCTCACAAAGCAATTGCCCAGGTTCACTACCCAAACTTTGCCCACTGGGAAGATTTCCCTTCATTGCTGTCCACCCCTCATCTTGAATAGAGCTGAAGTTGAGCTCTTGTTCACCTTTGGTTTATATCTATATACCAAGCTGATCTACTTACAAACCAAGCTTGGTGTTTTTCTTCATTTGTCTGCTGGTCATAAGGAATCCCCAAAATAGTTACAGGTGTGAGCAGAGGAGAAAATGACAATATGACATCATGACCTGTCCCAAATGTTTGTGCAGCTAACATGTGCTGCACTGATTCTACTTGTGCTCAATGCCAATGTTCCACTTGCCTCTACAATGGATTACTGTGGGACCTACCCGATCTAATGACTTGGAGACTCTGACAGAACCCAGCACAGGGTGGGTAGTTCCGACTATGTAGTCACTTAATATTTCAGGATCAAGTGTCCCATTTCTAGCAAACCCCAATCAATAACATGCAAGGAACTATTTTTGTAATGGTATAAACTTACCTACTGTATATGGGATAACTTTAGACATATAAGTGTCTACATCTGTGATTCTCAATAGGGGTCTTGCCATAAACTCTTCATGATGCTTTTTCCCATAACAGACAATTCCAGTACTATATGATTTGCTTGCACTGCAGCCTAAACCTACTGCAGGAATTTTTTGTTTTTGTTTTTGTTTTTCTGTGAGCCCCATTCAAAGCTACTAATTTTCCAAGTCACTGAGTTGAGTTGGAGGAGTAGTCTCAAGCATAGAATATGCTGCCTCCAGACATCTGAGAGGGCTAGTAGGTGTCACACTTTCTTCTTAGTGGTACTAGAGACAAGATACAATAATTTGTTCTCTATTTGGAAAGAATGTCGTAATATACCACAAACCACAGGAGCCCTAAAAATGTCATCGATGTGGTGGTCAAAGTGGTGGTCACTTGAAATCATATAAAGTTTATAATCAATCATTTGCAGCACATGGGAATTACCATGGCCTCCAATATACTTGCCACTTCTCGTTCATTTGGTCTGATTAATGTGATATAATCCACATAGTAAATCAACGTGATATTCTGCAGAAAGTCCAGATGGTCCAGAACCTTTAGTACTATAATATGACAGATGGCAGGAGAGTTAAAATAGCCCTGGAGAAAGTCTGTGAAGAATACTGTTGTCCACCCTACAAGAATGCCAACTGTTTCTGGTCTTCCTTGTGATAGGAATGGAAAAATATGTATTTGCCAAACCAATGGTTCCATGAAATGTACGTGAGTCCATAGTAACCTTTTCTAGAAAGTAACTTTAGTACAGCAACCGCAACTGAGGCTATTACTTGATGAAGTTTGTTTAATCCACTCTTCCAGGTTTCATCTGATTTCGGTAGGGGCAAGATTGCTGAGCTAAATGGAAGTAGAATGGGACTACTGCATGCTCCTGAATTAGTTAAGTCTTTAATGTGGCACTGATGTCTGCCATTATCCTTGTGAGATTATATATATATATAATATATTATATATTATATATTATATTATATATATAATTATATATTATATTATATATATTATATATTATATATTATATTATATATTATATTATATACATTATATATTATATAATATATATTATTATATATATATTATATATATAATATATATACATATATTATATATATATATAAATTTACTATTTTGGTAGCTTCAGTGGTTTCCTCTTGGCTTCCTGCACTACTATAGTTCATACTCAACAAACCAAGGAATTAACATGGTGTTCAGTCAACTACCAAAGGTCTTCATTTCAATTATACAGGCTAGGACAGAGGCCTGTGGACCCAGAAGATCCACTGCGACCCAGACCTGGATCATGGTTCCTATTTCTCACCCACGTGTCTTCACTATAACAGGACTATGATGATGCTTTGAGCGCTGAGTATCGCTGTCAACTAAAACTCTGTGTCTCATAACCTTGAAAATGTCAGGAATGTATGATTATCCCCCTTTCCCTAATACAGTTACTGGAGGAAATGGTCCTCTGGGAAAGAATTAGGGAAATCATTATTTTATACGTTGTTTTGATGTTGCTGAGCCCTTCCTTCCAGAGACATAATCCCTCCTTTACTCAATAGAATCTGGATCTAAAGCTGACTAAGATCAGGAAAGGAATTGTAATGTTAAAAAAATTGGAAGAGCTATCTTAAAATGTTTTATATCTAGGGGCACCTGGGTGGTTCAGTTGGTTAAGCGTCCTACTTCTGCTTGGATCATGATCTTGCAGTTGGTGGGTTCGACCCGCGTCAGGCTCTGTGCTGACAGCTCAAAGCCTGGACCCTGCTTTGGATTCTGTGTCTCCCTCTCTCTCTGCCCCTCCCTTGCTAACACTCTATCTTTCTCTCTCTCCCTCTCTCTCTCAAAAATAAGTAAACATCAAAAAATGTTTTATATCTATACTGTCCAATATAGCTCATTAACCACATGCAGTCACTGATACTTAAAATGTGGATAGTGAACTGAGGAACTAATTTTTTAATTTTATTTAAGTTTAATAGATTTAAATTCAAATAGCCATGCGACTAGTGGTTATTGTATTGGACGGTGTAGGTATAGGCTTGAGCAATATCCTTATTGCCTGGCTATCTATCTCACCCTTTGGTGCACCATATTCTATTAAATATTTCCATAATTGTCACTACAATAATTATGCCTACTTTGTTTCTGAAGTTTAAATGCCACTATCTTGGCTTTATTTTTTCTGAATCCTATCTTCCCTGCTGATATCAAAAATTCTATTTCTATAACATTATTTCCTTGGTTAGCCCTGGCCAACAGAGAGTAGTTACCACTGACTTTCTCAATGATGCTGGTATCTCTTTAGGTAAATGGAGTGTCTTCCTCTGACCTAGCAGTCAGATGGCAGTTTCATGGCCCGAAATAGAGTATTTCCATTTTAGCATGCCTACTTCTCTAAGCCTTTTGATCCCTTCCCCACCATCTGCCAAAGTAGTTCTGGCATTTCTATATTACTTAATGTCCTACATCACTTTTTTTAAGCTTCTAAGAGCTGACCTATAATAGCACTGTCTTCCAGGATCTTGCCAAGATGTCAAATACTGTATCATGAGAAAGTGCTCCCATGTCAATAAACTCTTCCTTTTCAAAATTTATATTGTCTCCCTTGATCCAACACATTTAGGACCAGTCCCATTCATACTCTCCATGTTCATGCTGGTACATGTGGGCTAAATGTTGCAGTCACTTCAACATATTGTCTCCCTCCTTTCTTAGTGGATTCAACACTTTCTTAGCTGGGTTATGTTGCTAATAACTCTAGTTATTAGCCTCTGAACCAGGAGAGAAGATGGGAAGTAACTGGGGAGGCAAAGTATCTTATCTTACAAAAGAGAGGCTCTTGCATTGCCCAGAGCCAAGTACAGAGCACCAACCTCTAATAAGATGGAGGATCCCCTTTTGCAGACCCAGAGAGTTTGGGGAACCTAGGGATCCAAGGTGCTTGAGTATATTGAGCTGAATGTTGTATTCCAAGTCTCAAAGTTCCACTCCTTCTCAACAATAATTCCATGAGCTTAACAAAACAGTTCTGTCTGGGCTGAGAAGTCAGTGTTCTCTATAATTCCGTCCTGGCCTGTTCCTCAACATTTCTGATCTCCGGTGCAGGAAAATAAGAGTCTTTTTACATGCTTCCAAGTAGGCCTTCCGTTTTTTAAATTAATGATTAATGGCACTCAACCATTCATTCTCTTTCTGCAGTGCATTAATAGTCTACAGCAACATCCATCAAACCCTATTGTCCTTATAATTACTACTTCCCTCCAACCTCTCAAATGCCTAAAATATTATACCCCTGCTCCCTGCCCAGTGCATTCCTTTCTAATAGTATCACATTGCAATTTACAACCAGAAGTAGAATTGCACTGCTGCAGGATGCCAAGGTACATCCATACTTCATCTATGATTAGTACTGGGCTATTCATGACCATTCTGCTGGTGGGTGGCCCAGCTTCAAAATTCCATTTTAGGATTCGCTTAAACTAGTGACATTCAAACCACTTTGAGATGGATAATTCCAAATGGAAACGTGGGGACAGGGCTTGTACTGTCACACCATCCAGCCCTTGGAAGTACGCTGCTTTCTGAGCAGGAACATAAACTTAAGTGGGGAAGTAACTCTTCAACTGATTGCAATTTCTGGGGATGAGCTTAGCTGTAAACCATCAATAGGCAACTAATAAACTAATAACAAAGTACTACAGTACTATTTTTTTTTTCATTTAGTCTGTTAAACACTCTAAGAGCTCCAGTACAAAGCTGGATAGAAATGGTGAGAGAAGATACTCTTACATCGTTTCTGATATTAAGGAAGAAATGTTCAATTCTTTTATCATTGCATATAATGTTAAGTGTAGCTTTTTTGTAGATGCCTTTTATCAGATTGATGAAATTCCTTTCAATTCCCAGTTTTCTGAGCTTTTATTAGGAATGGATGTTGAATTTTTAAAAATGTCTTCTTTTCATGTTTATTAAAATGATCATATGTTTCATAGTCATATTTTTTCTGTATATGTGGTAAATTACACTGACTGATTGTCAAATGTTATACCAACCTTGCATTCCTGGAATAAAGTCCACTTGATCATGATGTATTATCTTTTAAAATTATTACTGTATTTAATTTGCAGATATTTTACAAAGGTTAATACATGTGTGTTCATAAGGGATATTAGTTTGTAGATTTCTTGTAATTACTTATTAGGTTTTGATATCAGTGTTATTCTGACCTTATAAAACAAATTGGGAAGTTTCCCTACACCTCTCTTGTATGAAAGAGCTTGTGTCAGATTTATTAAATTGATGGTTTGCAAACATTTTGCCTTCAAATCTATTTAAATTTCTAAAAATCCCCGAGTCCCCAAAGAGCTTTTGTTTATGTGAGTTACATATATCTAGAAGCTGCATTCAAAATTAAAAAAAAAAGTTTTATGAGCTTATTCCAAAATAATAAATTATAATAACATATTTTTATGAAAAATACTTTCAAAAACATTTTGGGGGGAGAGAAACATTGTTTTACATTTTCACTAGTCTGTTTAATGTATAGCTTAACAGACTCCCCCTAGTTCACACATCTGCTTCCATGTTCAGTGTATTGCAATATCCTGCATTATGTAGCCTATGGAAAAGTCTACTTGTGAGAGACTAAAAGTGGAAAAGGCTAAGAAGTTTCTAGTACTATTATAGAAATAATTTTGACTTTGTTTCTTCTTATGTCCATCTTTGTAAGTTGTATTATTTAAAAATTTTTTCATTTACGTAAGTTGACAAATGTATTAGGATGAGTTTGTTTATAAAGCTCCCCAATAACCTTTCTAACATCAGTGGGATCTCTAAGTTATCTCCCGTTTTATTCCTCCTATTGGTAATTTGGGTTTTTTGCTTTTTCTTAATCTGTCTTGTTAGAGGTTTATCAGCATATTTTATTTTTAGAACATTACTTTTTTATTGGATGTTGGACATTATATATGACACATTGTAGGAACTCCAGATTGTACTGTCTTTCTTCAAGAGTATTGAGTTTTATTCCAGCAACCAATTAAATTACTTGTGGATCCTTTTGAGTCTGTCAAGCTTAATGTTATTCTTTGTTAGTTTGGATCTATTTTAGTTTTGTCTTACTCCTAAGGTGTGGCTCTTACTCTAGAGTATGGTGCATGTCTGTAAGGTTTGGCCTTTTTAGGGTTTAAACTGAACATCTCAGGTATTCCATGAGATCTCTCCACTGTAGCTGGAGTGGAGCTCCAACAGTTCCCAACATTCATGGTTTCTGGGGTCTTTCAGCTGTCATCATGCAGGAGCTTCTCTGGCCAGCCCTCCCCATATAGGTTCTCTTATTAGGTACCCTTTTCTTGCCAGTTCCTGTCCCTTCAGCCACCCTTAATCTGATCTCCGCCTTTTCCACTTAGCAAAACTTCCCTCTCTGCTTTGACTCTGTGGCCTATGCCAGCTGGTGTCTCCAGGCAGAAAGCCAGAGCAAGCATGGGACTCAACTTATGTGTGTTCTTTCTCTCAAAGTTCACAATCCTGTGGTCCCTGTGTCCAGGTCCTTAGAACGCTTGCCTCATATAAACTGTCTTCATTGTTTATGGCAGGACATGCCTGGTACCAGTTCCTCTTGCATAGCTGAAAGCAAGATGTCCTTGCACCCCTGTTTTTCAAAAAGGCCTAGTTAGCAAATTAAATATTTGGGTTTAACATCATCTTTTAATCACATGAATCAAGCTTTGAAATTCCAAAAAATGAAAATTTCACTACTGAGACAGTTAAAATAAGAACACTGCTTGAGTTTTCTGACAAGATGATCAACACCAGAGAGGACTGCCAGAGTTTTCTAATACTAAATCTTCTTGCATATGATTGAACGTCTTAGATTTTTCCAGCAATTTATGTGTATATTTTACATCTTCTCTACATTTGCTTGGTATTGTT